>NW_025923846.1:325000-507291 GCF_902655055.1 Lutra lutra | reverse complement strand
GCGAGCTACCAAGGGGGCTGACTTGAAATGGAGTCTCATGCTGATGAGTCACAATGCTGTTTTTTGTCCAGGGCGACCTTGGAATATGGCGGTGGCTCAGGGCCCTGCAGGATTCTCCAGCCCTGAGGATTGGACACAGCTCCAAATAGCAAGGTTACCTTCTGGGGACAGGAGGTGTTCTGTTTTGTGCCTCTGGGAACCCAATATGTTGGTATTCGAGGCCAGGCCTCTGGGGACTGGCCTCTAGGTTTCAGATACCTGAAACCTAAGCTAGGATTCATATTAGGGACTAGGGGGATGTCAGGTTCAATCTTCTGTCTCTGAGGTAATCTACCTGGGTGTCGGACTGGAAGTCAATGCACAGAGTGTCAGACTACGCAGTTTTCATCAGGGCAGCCTACGATATTGGGGTGACCTAGGGGCCTTGCAGTTTTCTCCTAATCTGGATGGTTTGGGCAACTCTAAAGGGCATAGTTTCCTTCGTGCAGGCAAGTACAGTCCTGCGGTGTGGCTCCAGAGGCCCCACTATCCAGGTTTTGTGGTCCAGGGCTCTGGGAACAGAAGTCTGCAAACACAAACATGGGTTAGGGTTAGGGCTGAGAGTGTGGAAGGTACGATCTGCAGCCCCTGAGGGGAACTCATCATGATCTGAAATTAGGGTGAGTGGAAGGCAGTGTCTATGGATTTTGTGTCTAGGATGGCCGCAGAAGGTAGGCGTGACCTCATGGGGTCATGGGAGATTCTCCCTCTCTGGGGATTCTGCCCGGATCCCAATAGTTAAGTGTCATTTTGGGGGAAGTGGTGAGTCCAGTTTTCTCTCTCAGAGGTCCTCCAAAAAGAGGGATTCCACAGCAGGGCTCTGGTACTAGCGCCTGGAATACCGCAGGTGGGTTCAAGATTGGGCCAGGGGGCACTGCATGCCAGATATGTGGGCTTTTGGTTAACCCCCGAGGGGCTTTATTTCAAAGTGTGGCTCAGGCTGAGGGTCACAATGCATGTCTGTGCCCAAGGCAGCCCTCAAGAGTGGGCGTGGCCTCATGGGACATGTAGGTTTCTCATACTCTGAAAGTTTGACACCCATCCCAAGAGTAAGGTTTCCTGCCACAGGGAAGGAGGACTTCTGCTTTGTGCATCAGTTTCCCCCATATTCAGGGATTTGAGATAAGGTCTGGGACAGATTCCTACAAACGCAGTTTGGGTAGAGATGACGGCCTAGGGCCATGGCAGTCCCATCTGCTGGATATGTTGCCAGCTATCTGAGTGGTTGACAGGGAGGTCGGGGCCATGGCCCTAGAAAACTCCGTGGCCCATGAGGCCACTCACACCTTCAGCGGAAATCATGGACTCAAACTCCAGTCTGAGCAACCTCCTGACTATCAGCTTAACCTAAGATTCCTGGTAGTTCGCCTCAGCTTCTGTAGATTGGGACTGCCATGACCTAGGCCCTAACTCTAACCCTGGCTTGGGTTTTCAGTCTTCTGTCTCAAAGGTCCTGGCCCATAAGCTCTCCACATAGGGAACTGAGGATCCACACCATGGGACACTACCTAACCTACAGAAGGAACCATGCTCAATGGAGCTGCACAAAACCCCAAGATTAGGAGAAACATTCACAGCCAACGAGGCCACACCCTTTTGATGGAACCCGACTCTGGACACTAATGCACATTCTGTCTCTCAGTCTGAGGAGCGACCTCCAGTCAGCCACCCATGTAGCTGCCCCCAGAGTTGGCAGATTGGACCTGCCATGCCCCTAGTCCCTAATGCTAAACCTAGGTTGGGGTTTTCAACATCCATACCCAGAGCCTTCCTCTCAAATTACTCATATGGGGATATCTGTGCCATACAACTGGACTCCAAATCTTCCCCAGAATGAAATCATACTATTTGGAGCTGCACAAATCCCCCAGTGCGGGAGAAACCTCCGTGGCCCCAGGAGGCCACACACGCATTCAATAGCCCTAATAGACACAAATTCTAGTCTCTTCTGAGCGAATGCCTGACACTCACCCGACCTTTATATTCTGGGGAGCTCGCCTCAGAATCTGCAGATCAGGGATCCATGCCCTGCACCATAACCATGCACTGAACTTAGGTTTTCAGAATTCCATCCCTTGAGTCCTGGAACACAAACACTCCAGATTGGGGACTCTGGAACCACCCCCTGGGCTTGCCCTGCCCAGAAGAAGGAAGCAAAGCCCAAAAAAAACCCATAGACCAGGGCAAACATGCATGCCCCACGATGCCACCCACTTTCGTTCTCTACCCTGGACACTAATATGGTGTCTGATACAACCTGAGTCCCGTCCTCCAATCAGCAACAAAGACAGCTGGCCCCAAAGCCAACAGATCGGACCTTCCATGCCCATAGGCCCCAATCCTAACCTGGTTGGGGTTTAAGTCATCGATACCCAGAGCTCTTTCCTCTAATACCTCTGCACGGGGGACCCCTCAGGCACAAAACAGAAATCTTCCTGGCTGCTGGAAGTAAACCTTGCTTTTGCATCTCTGTAAACCCTCAAGATTGGAAGAAACCTGTGTTGCCCCTGAGTCCACACCCAATTTTGCAGATCCCTCTGGACACAAACACCCATTATGACCCTTAGACTGAGATCCATTTTCAACAGAGCCATATGGGTAGCTCATCCAAGATCCAGGATATAAGGCCTGCCATGCCTCTTGTAATAACCCTAAATATAGGTTAGGTTTTTAGGCATCTATTCCCAGAGCCCTGCCCTCAAGTCCCTCCATACGGGGAACTACTAAGCCATAAAACAGGATAACACCTATCACCCAGAATCCACCAAACTATTTGGAACTGTACAAAAACCCCAGACCAGGAGCAAACTCCATGGCCCCATGAGGCCACCCACATACTCGGTGGATCGCATGGACAAAAAATCCAAATGGAGTGACCTCCTAACACTCACCTTAACCTCAGATCTCCAGGAGATCACCTCAGCGACTATAGATTGGGCCTCCCATGCCCTAGGCCCTAACTCTAACCCTGGCTTGGGATTTCAGTCTTCAGTCCCAAGGGTCCTGGCCCGCAAGCGCTCCAGAGAGAGATCTGTGGAGCCACACCATGGGATCTGCCTAACCTACAGAGGAAACCGTGCTCAATGGAGTTGCACAAAATCCCAAGATTAGGAGAAACATGAAGGTCAATGAGGCCATTCCCATTTATGGAACCTGACCCTGGACCCTAATGCACATTCTGTCCCACAGCGTGAGCCCCATCCTCCAGTCAGCCACCTAAGTAGCTTGCCACAGAGTCAGCAGATCGTTCTGCCATGACCCTTGTCCCTAATGCTAACCCTAGTTTGGATTTTCAGTCATCCATACCCAGAGCCCTGCTCTCAATTCCTTCCATATGGGGATCCCTGAGCCATACAACAGGACTCCACCTCTCCCCGAGAATGAAACGATGCTTTTTGGAGCTGTGCAAAACCCCCAGAGGAGGAGAAACCTCCATGGCCCCAGGAGGCCACCCACACATTCAACAGCCTTAGTGGACCCAAACTGTAGTCTGGTCTGAGCGAATGCCTGACACCCGCCCTAACTTCAGAGTCTGGGAGTTTGCCTCAGCATCTGCAGATAGTGGATTCATGACTAGACCCTAACCATACACTGAGCTTGGGTTTTTAGAATTCCATTTCTTGAGTCCTAGAGTGCAAGCCCTCCAGATTGGGGACTCCAGGGTCACACCACAGGACTCTCCATGCTCTCCAGAAGGAAACCATGCCCTATGGAGCAGCACAAAATCCCTAGATCAGGGGAAACCTGCACTGCCCACCATGCCACCACAGCTTCGTACACTGCCATGGACACTAATATGCAGTCTGACACAATCTGGGTCCTGTTCTCTGTTCAGCCACTGGGACAGCTGGCTCCAGAGCCAGCAGATCAGACCTGTCATGCCGCTGTGAGTATTCCTAACACTAGGTTGGGTTTTCAGGCATCCACACCCAGCGTCCTCCTCTTGAATCCCTCCACTCAGGGGACTTCTGAGCAACAATATCGCCTCCTGTCCCCCAGAAGAAAACCGTGCTTTTTGGAGCTATGTAAAACCCTCAGAGCTGGAAGAAAACTGTGTTCCCCTGAGGCCACGCCCACTTTTGCAGGCTGCCCTGGACACAAACACCCATTGTGACCCTTAGCCTGAGCCCCATTTTAAACAAAGCCCAATGGTTAGCTCACCCCAGAAGCAGGATATAAGGACTGACATGACACTAGAACCTAACTGTTATTGTAGCTTGGGTATTCAGGCATCCATACGTGGAACCCTGCTCTCAAATCCCTCCATAAGGGGGACCCCTGAGGGATAGAACTGGACAACACGTATCCCCAGAATACACCAAACTGTTCCGAACTGCACACAAAACAGAGCTAGAGAAACCTTCAAGGCCTCATGAGGCCACCCCACATTCGGGAGATCACATGGACACAAACTCCAGCCTGAGCGACCTCCTGACCTTTGCTTAACGTCGATTCTCGGGGAGCTCGCCTCAGGGTCTGTACATTGGGCCTGCCATGCCCTAGGCCCAAACCCTAGACCTTGCTTAGATTTTCAGACTTCTGTCCTCAGAGTCCTTATCCACAAGCCAGAGTTGGCAGGTTGGACTTGATTATGTCCCTAGGCACTATTTCTAATCCTATGTTGTGTTTTTAGGCATCCATCCCCAGAGACTGGCTCGTGAATCCCTCCAAATGGGGTACGTTACAGCCATACAAGGAGACTCCACCTGTCCCCCAGAATGAAACCTTGCTACTAGGCATTGCACAGATCCCCCAATGCAGGAGAAACCTCCATTTCCACAGGAGGCCACGTCAACTTCCTGTGGCCCTAGTGGTCACAAATGGTAGTCTGAGCGAATGCCTGACATTTGCCCTAAGCTCAGATCCTGAGGAGCTCAACTCAGCATCTGCAGACCTGGCCTGCCATGCCCTAGGTCATTTCCCAAACCCTAGCTTGGGTTTTCACACTTGTTTCCCAGAGTCCTGGCTCACAAGCCTTCCAGACTGGGGACTCAGTAGCCATACCACAGGACCCTCCCTGCCCTCCAGAATGAACTGCACAATTATGGCACTGCACAAAACCCCTCAGATTAGGAGAAACATGCTTGGCCTCTGAGTCCACCCCCATTTAAGAAGCCCTCCCTGGACGCTAATACACATTCTGTCACTCATCCCGGGACAGGACGTCCACTCTTCCACCCACATAGCTAGCCCAAGAGCCAGGGAGATCAGACCTACCCTGCCCTGAGTCCCTAATTCTCACCCTAGCTTGTATTTTCAGTCATCTGTCCCCAGTGGTCCACTTTCAAATCCCTCCATAAGGGAGAGCCCTGACAGGAAAATAGGACATCTCTTGCCCTCCTAAAGGAATTCTTGTGGTTTGGAGCTGTGTAAAATTCTCAGAGTAAGAGACATCTGCATGGCCCAGGGCTCCCCCAATTTCGGAGGACCCACTGGACACAAGCCAATTTGTGAACCTCAGCCTGAGCTGCCTTTACAACTCAGTCCCCTAGGTAGCTTGCCCCAGAGACAGCTGATAGGGCATGCCATGTCCCTAGGCCCTAATCCTAACCCTAGATTGGGTTTTCAGAAATCCATACCCAGCCTTGGTTCAAATCCCTCCATATTGGTGACCTCCTGAGCCATAATATAGGACTCCTCCTGTCCTGCAGAATAAAACCTTGTTAATTGGAACTGCGAAAAATCACCATGGCTGTAGTAACCACCATGGGCACCTGAGGCCACCCCATATTTGGCAGAACTCATGGACACAAAGTCCAGCCTGAGTGAACACCTGACACTCGTCCTAAATTCACAATCCATGGAGCTTGCCTCACCATCTGCAGGTCGAGGCAACCATGCCCTAGGCCCTAACCCTAACCCTCGCTTGGGTATTCAGTCTTCCATCCCAAGAGTCCTGGCCCACAAATACTCCAGATACAGAACTCAGCAACCACACAGTATGATTCGGCCTGCCCTCCAGAAGGAAACTGTGCCCTATGAAGCTGCACAATGCCCCAAGATTACAGAAAAGCACATGGCCCCTGATGCCACCTCAATTTTGTACCCCACGGTGGACAATAATTCCCAGTCTGACACAACCCGAGTCCTGTTCTCCAATCAGCCACTGGGACAGCTGGCACCAGAGCAGCAGATCAGACCTGCCATGCCTCTAGACCCTAATCCTAACCCTAGCTTGGGTGTCAGGCATCCATACCCAGTACCCTGTTCGTGAATCCCTTCTTGTGGTGGACACATGAGCCATAAAACTGGATTCCTCCTGTCAGGTAAAATAACTCTTGCTAATTGGAGCTGTGAAAAACTGGCAGGGCGATAGATACCTCCATGGCCACATGAGGCTTCCCCCATATTTGGTAGAATGCATGGACACAAACTTCTGCCTGAGCCAACGCCTGACACTCAACCTAAATTTACATCCTAGGGAGCTTGCCTCAGTGTCTGCAGATCTGGCTGGCCATGCCCTAGGCCTTAACCCTAACACTAGCTTGTGTTTTTAGACTTCTGTTCCAAGAGTCATGGCCCACATGCCCTCCAGATAGAGAACTCTGGAACAACAGCCCAGTCAGTACTCTGCCTGTCTGTCAGCGGAAGCCATGCTCTAGGGAGCCACAAAAAAACCAAGATTATGAGAATTCTGCATGGCCAAAGAGGCCACCCCCAATTTTGGAACCTGTGTCAGGACACTGATACACATTCTGTCCCTCAGCCTGAGCCCCGATGTCCAGTCAGCCACCCACATATCTGGCCCCAAAGTCAGCAGGTCAGACCTGATGTGACCCTAGTCCCTAACACAAACGCTAGCTTGGGTTTTCAGAAATCCATACCCAGATCCCTGCTCTTGTATCCCTCCGGAACTGTGCAAAAATCCCAGAGCTTTTGAAAACTCCATGGCCCCATGAGACCACCCCCAAAATCGATGGTTCTCACGGACACAAGTTGCAGGTTGAGTGACCCTTTTACATCTTGCCTTAACCTCAGATCCTAAGGAGCTCCCCTCAGCATCTGTAGATTGAGCCTGTGATGCCCTAGGCCCTAACTATAGCTTTACCTTGGGATTGCATACTTCTATCCTCAGAGTCCTGGTCCACAAGCCCTCCAGATAGGGAACACTGGAGTCACAACACAGGACTCTGCCTGCCCTCCAGTAGGAAAACGTGCCCTATGGAGCTGCATGAAATCCCAGATTATGAGAAAGCTGCACGCGACCCCAAGACCCCCTCATTTACGAAAGTCAGCACTATACACTAATACAATTCTGTCCCTCAACCTGAGTCCTACCTCCAGACAGACACCCATGTAGCTGGTGCCAAGGCCACAGATTGAACCTGCCATGCCCCTAGGACCTAACCCTAACCCTAGCTTTAGTTTTCAGGCATCCATGTCCAGAGGTATGCTCTTAAATCCCTCCATATGGGGGACCCTAGAGCCAAACAACAGCACTCCAACTGTCTTCCAGAATGAAACCTTGCTATTTAGAACTGTGCAACACCCTAGAGTGGCAGAAACCTCCATGTCCTCAGGAGGCCACCTCAAAATACGGTGGCCCTAGTGGTCACAAATTGTAGTCTGAGTGATTGTATTTTCAGTTATCTGTCTCCTGTGGTCCACTTTCAAATCCCTCTATATGGGAGTGAATGGCTGACACTCACCCTAACTTCACATCCTGGGGTGCTCTCCCCAGCGTCTTCAGATTGGGCCTGCTGTGCCTTAGGGCCTAACCTTAACCTCAAATCGGATTTTCAGACTTCTTTCCTCAGAGCCCTGTCCAACAAGCCTTCCAGATTGGGGACTCAGCAGCCATAACCACAGGACTCTTCCTGCCCTTCAGAAGTAAACCGTGCCCTATGGAACTTCACAAAACCCCCTGATTAGGAGAAATATGCACAACTGAGGTCGCTCCCATTTACAGAAGCCAGTCTTGGACACTAATAAACATTCTGTCATTCATCCTGAGCCCCGACCTCCACTCTGCCACCCACGTAGCTGGCCCAAGAGCCAGCAGATCAGACCTATCCTGCCCCTAGGCCCTCATTCTCACCCTAGACTGTGTTTTCAGACATCTGTCCCCAGTGGCCTGGTCTCGAATCCCTCCATATGGGAGATTCCTGAGCCAGAAAACGGAACTCCTCTTGTCCTCCAAAAGGATTTCTAGATGTTTGGGGCTGTGTAAAACCCTGAGAGTAGGAGACACCAGTATGGCCAAGGCCACGCCCTCTTTCTGAGGACTCACTGGACACCAACTTGGATTGTGACCCTCACCCTGTGCTCCATTTACAACTGAGTCCCCCAGGTAGCTCTCCCCAGAGACAGCTGATTGGGCATGCCATGCGCTTAGGACCTAATCCTAACCCTAGGTTGGGTTTTCAGGAATCCATACCAAGAGCCTTGCTCAAATTCCTCCATGTGGGTGACCCTTGAGCCATAAAACAGGACTCCTCCTGTCCTGTAGAATAAAACCTTACTAATTGGAGGTGCTCAAAATCTCCAGGGTTTTAGTAACCTCCAAGGCCGTATTAGGCTACTCCCATATTTGGCAGAACTCATGGACACAAGCTCCAGCCTGAGCAAATGCCCGACACTCGCAATAAACTCACATCCCAGGGAGCTTGCCTCAACTTCTGCAGATTGGGCTGGCCATGCCCTAGGCCCCAAACTTAACCCTAGCTTGGGTTTTCAGACTTCCGTCCCAAGAGTCCTGGCCCACAAGCCCTCCAAATAGAAAACTCCAGAACCATACCATAGGACTCTGCCTGCCCTCCAGAAGGAAACCATACTCTATGGAGCTGCACAAAATCCCCAGTTAGGAGAAAACTGCACGGCCAACGAGGCCACCCCCATTTAAGGAACCTGTCCTTGGACACTAATATGCATTCTGTCCCTCAGCCTGAGCCCCGACCTCCAGTCAGCTACCCATGTAGCTAGTCTGAGAGTCAGCAGATCAGACCTGCCATGCCCCTAGTCCCTAATGCAAACTCTAGGTTGGGTTTTCAGGCATCCATTCCCAGAGCCTTGCTCGTTAATCCCTCCATTTCGGGGACCCTGAGATACAAAACAGGACTCCACCAGTCCCCCATAATGAAATCTTGCTTTTTGGAAGTGCCCAAAACCCCCCGAGCAGGAGAAACCTCCATGTCCTCAGGAGACTACGTCCACATATGGTGGCCCTAGTGTCCATAAATTCTAGTCTGAGCGAAATCCCTAGCATCCCTCAGATACTGGGGAGGTCACCTCAGCATCTTCAGATAGGGCCTGCCATGCCCTAGGCCCTAGCCCACACCCTAACTTGGATTTTCAGACATCTTTCCCCAGAGTCCTGGCCCACAAGCCTCCCAGGTTGGGGACTCAAGACTAACACCACAGGCCTCTCTCTGCCCTCCAGAAGGAAATCATGCCCTATGAATTGCACAACCTCTCCAGATTAGGAGAAACATGGACTGCCCCGATGCTACCCCACTTTTGTACTCAAACCTGGACTTTAATGCACAGTTTGACACAACCTGAGTCCTGTCCTCCAATCAGCCACCATGACAACTGGCCCCATAGTCAGCAGATCGGATATGCCATGCCACTAGGCCCTTATCCTAACCCTAGGTTAGTTTTTCAGACATCCGTACCGAGCCCTGATCTCATAAAACCTAACGGAACCTCCTACAAAATGCCCTGAGGCATTGGGGAGAGGTTGGCAGCAATGTTTGCATCATGTGAAAAAGCCATCCCCCTGGGGATTCTGGAAGCCAGAGCCCCTTAATGTTGGCAAACAGCGAGAGTACATCTTTCTGTATCAGATGTCTCCAGCCAAGTAAATCTGGCAGTGGACTACACGAGAATGTGGGTGCCTGGTTGCAGTGTTCCAAATTCTATTAGGGTCTGTGGTCAAGGAAGTGACTTCACTGCAGAGATCACCTGCCCAAATCCACCCTGGATTATCACCTACACAAACAGTGCTCAGGGCTGCTGTCTGCTCATCTCCTTTCTGCGTGCAAGGCCACATCTGTACACAGTGACACCAACACACACATCTCCACAGGCCCCCAAGGAAGGGCTGAGTGCAGCCAGGGCCCCACCTGGCTTCAGACACATATCTCTACTTTTACCTGTTTGTGACCCTGGATAAGCCATTATCCCTGTCAGGGGTAGTCTGCATCTTGTCTGTACAATACAGATGATTGTAGCATGGGCTTCCTCTACATGTCCACTAGCATATGTGCAATGATATCTATGATATTGGAGGAGTGGTGTCACTTGTAGGAAATACCTCCAAGCACATTTTCCTACTCTTCTCAATTTCTCTGAATCTGCTACTCGTCCAACACCACCGTATAGTCCCTAATGTTGTGTGTAAGTTTGTGTGTGCTTGCATGTGTGTGTGTGTGTGTGTGTGTGTGAGAGAGAGAGAGAGACAGACAGACAGACAGACATAGAGCATGCGCAGTCGCTCCTGTGGGCAAACATCTGTTCACCAGTGCTCATATTCTGGCTTCCAAGAAGGTGACAGCCCCATCTCCAGAGAGGTGGGGCCATACTTTCCCAAGACCTTAAGATTTCTAATTTTCAAGCAACCCTAAAGGAGGGATTGGAGCTTGGCACTTGATGGTCAGAATCCACCCTTACCACTAGAGACTTCATATCTTGTGCTAAGGGCTATTAAATCCTTTTCAATGGGTGTGATCTGGATAGGGGTCAACACAGTGGGTTGTCATGACCTAGGATCCCCCTCAGATAAGAACTTTCTGGAATGCCTCTGGCTTATGATATCAATGCTCTCACTCACCCTGAAACCATCTCCATGTCTGTAGCACCTGCCTTCAATACAACTTTTCGAGAGCCCTCCAGGGAATGTCTAGGGACATCCAGGGTGCCAACTTTGAGGACACTCAGAAAGAGCTTGATTCATGACTGATCCAGCCTTCTTACCAGTCTGTGAGTCTGGGCAAAACACTAACCATACAATGGTCTTCACCTTCTCCTCCCAGTGGTTCCCTGAAATCTCATATCCTGTTTAATAATCTTCATGTAACCCTGTCCCTTGAAGTGTGGTCTGGACTTAATGATTCCTTGCATTCCACAGCACATGGCCACATGATCCAAAAGCCCCATCTGACATTTAGCTCTAAAAGCTCATTGCCCATCCCTGTGCCACCTCTGGCCCATGTTCTCTCTCAGACCCTCACCCTGGAGTACAAGCCCCTTTGCTGAACCTTGATACACACACATGGGCTCGGGACCTAGCAAGGAGGGCCAACAACAGACAGAAGAACTCACGCCTTTTGAGATGGACAGAATCCTGCCAACACCCCTACATGAGCTCAGATTCTCAGTGATTCAGGTCCTGTATTGATGTTATCAACAGCCCCAAAGTACTGTGGGGTTCTGGCAGGAGCCCTAGGTAAGCACTCCTGGATTGCTGTACTTAAGACTCTCAGAAAATGTGAGATAGAATGTGAGATTTTTGTTTAAGCCACTGGGTGTGGGGTAATGCGGTTACACGGGACTAGGAGCAGGGAACTGATACTCCCACCCGTCCCAGGCCATGGCCCTCATCCTTTCCTCTCTACTCCCATCTTCAGCTTTCTCCAATCACTCTGGCCTCCTTTCTAGCCCCTTTCTGGGAACATCATATTCTCCTTCCAATCCTCTGCACCATGGTACCCACTCCATTTTATTTTATTTTTTTTAAGATTTTATTTATTTATTTGACAGAGAGAGATCACAAGTAGACGGAGAGGCAGGCAGAGAGAGAGAGAGAGAGAGAGGGAAGCAGGCTCCCCGCTGAGCAGAGAGCCCGATGTGGGGCTCGATCCCAGGACCCTGAGATCATGACCTGAGCCGAAGGCAGCGGCTTAACCCACTGAGCCACACAGGCACCCCAAAAACCACTCCATTTTAAATACACTCAGATTTGTGCAGGGCTCTCTCCTTCTTTTCCTGCCTCAGAAATTCTCAACGTCATCTCAGCATAACCTTGTCAGACCCATCACCTGGAGGAGCTCAGGATCCAGTTGTAGTCCCTTGTTCTTTTCTTATGGAGCAAATGTTCTTTTCATTCACCTTTTCAGTTCATGTTTGTCCTTCTGCCCCTCTAGACCCTGATCACCTAGAGGGAAAAACTGGTTGCCTGAGAATCACTGGCACCACCTGAGTGCTCATGGCTCAGTGACTGAATGAACAGGAGAGAGGATCCAGCCAGCACAGACCAGCTCTATTATCCAAGTCCAGTTGATTTGGGTTATGTGTAAGTCTTGTTGCTTTCTTTTGTTTCCTACATAAACTCTGTATTCCATGTGGGGCTCAAAATCATGACCCTGAGATCAAGTACCTTGTGCCCTACTAACTGAGGAAGCCAGGTGCTTCTTTGGTCATTTTCTCTAGGTTCTAGGCTGATAACTATCAAAGTTTCTTGCTGATTTCAACATGTTCTAGTTATATTCCCTTATGTTGAATTGCCAAATAACTCCCCAAATTATGGTACCATGTTACCATAGATTTCCCCACATGACAGTGCTGAATAGATCTTCAGATTGGAGGCTGATCTCCTGCATATGGTCTTTCAGGAGCCCAGAGTCCCTCTACTTTGGGCCTCTCACTCCATGGGTTGTCATGCAACTCTGACGCCATCAGTACAAGGGGAATGTCCCAGAACTAAAGGTGTTCAAGTGATGAAACTTGTAGGAATCAGACAGAAAGAAACAGAGATTTATGGCACGGACATACTTATCACTTGAATGATGAGAGTCAGATCATTGGATATGACTCAGTTGTTCCACGATGGGGCTTTCAGTGCTGTCACTGAGAATGCCCAAGGGGACAGCAGTGACAGTGCCAATCTATGGTGGTTGCCTCAGTTAGAACAAGAGCCCAGGCTACAACTCTCCCTGCCTCCCACCCAGTATTACACACACACACACACACACACACACACACACATGCACACTCACACACACATACACACACAACCCAGGGGGAAAATCAGGGAATTGGGACACAATCCATTATGTGATATTATTTCTTGGAAGAAGGAATGTGTCCTCTTTTCTTCATATTTGAATCATTATTTTACTACATAACCACAGTGTGACTAAAACCTAAAGAACTATTAACTATTACCTGACTCATTAGAAATAAATAGGATGATTTAAGATATGGTTTTAATATTCTTTATAAAAATCCCACTAGAATAGTTTAAACATAGCCTATGCAGGATAAAGAAAGAATTTAAAGGTGTCTCATGGACCCAAACATTTCCACAGTTTCTGCCATTCAGGCTTTCTTATGAAAGGGAACACTAACCAAGATGATGAAAGTAGTTTATCTTCTGGTTTTCCATGATAATTGTTCTTTCAGGAACATTTGTTGGTAATAAAGTGTTATTTTTATAAAAAAATGAAAAAAAAAGTTATGTATCATTCTTATGTCCTGTAGCCAGACAGAAAAGAACATATTGTAGAATTTCAGGCACATGAAAATCCCAGATGAGTTAAAGTACCAAAGACAGAGAGAAGAGCAGTGGTTGCAGGGACTGGCCTGAGGGAATGAGCAGTGAGCGATCAGTAGCCCAGGTTTCTCTGTGATGGAAATGTCCTACTAGTAATGGTTGTGCAAGACTCTAATGTACTTAAGGACACCTTGATATAACATGAAAAGGATCAGAGTAAACGTTTAAGTGGTCACAAATTTTACTTTATTTAA
Organism: Lutra lutra; assembly: GCF_902655055.1. NCBI lineage: Eukaryota > Metazoa > Chordata > Mammalia > Carnivora > Mustelidae > Lutra > Lutra lutra. The sequence goes on along the minus strand of NW_025923846.1, from coordinate 493,566 downwards.
TGACCAAAATCTATGAAGCCATTATATAGGTGTATAGAAAACACAAAAAAAATTACAAAAAAAAAGGCAAGGACAGGGAAGGAGAATCCATCCAGCAAGTTCCAGCCAGCATGAAATGCTGCTTGCAGGCTAGCTCTATTTATTCCACTGAAATAGGTGCTGGCTTGAGCCCCTCAGGAACCCCAGGAGCAGGGTTGGGACGTGCTGGACCTCCAGGTCAGGAAAAGGGGCTGATAGCTCTTCCATCTCAGGAGAGTGAATTAGAGCCCTGACGACCACCTATACTGGACCCAACAGTGCAGGTAACCTCATGCTCTTGCTGAGAGGTGAGCTCCAGCACTAGGAATTGTATGGGTAAGCTTTGTCTCGAAGATACATTGGGTGACACAGTAGGACCTGGGGAAGTTCCTGAGGTGGTTCAGGATCTGCTCTGTGCCTAGTGCTGTAGCTCCATGAAGAGAAATTATCATCACCATGATTGACATCCCATGTCTCCCTTTGAAATAAAGGAAACTTTCCCACCATTCAATGCTGTCTGTGTCCAGGAACCAATCCCTGGTTGGTCTCCCTGACTAAAGACCATGGGGACAGGGATCTGAGACTACTCACTCCTCTCTGCCCAGTTGCACTCTACAGAGGCTGCTCAGTGTGGCCCACCCAGTACCCTCCACTGGCCCACAATGTCCATCCCAGCCCTTCTCACCCCCAGTCTCTGGCTCCGTGGGCTCAAGGTGTTGCAGCTGTGAGAGCAGAGGGTGGGCATGGTGATCCAAATTTGAGCCTGGCCTATTGAGCCTAAGGCTTGCCAGCAGCTGGGAAACACTGGGGGCTGAACAAAATCCTCTGGATATTGTTCTTGACATGTGTTCAAGATGGAGAAGTTGGCCCTGGGAAGAGACTGTTAGGCAGAGGAGTCAGAGGACCAGGCAACTTCCCAAACCAATATCTCAGGGAACGTCTTTGGGTCCCTGGGCTTCCAACTCCTGTCAGAGGTCAGTCCTAGTCCTTCTCCACCTGTGATCTGGCAGTCCTGCCTGAGACAAGCCTGGTCACAGATGACAGGCTGGCAAAACCTGCTATGAGTGTGAGTCCTTGATCAATGGTGTTGGAATTTCTGTCCTTCTTAGGGGAGCTGGACACACTCTTCAGTCTATCTCCTTGCTGACTTGCTACTTGAATTCAATTGCATGTGACTGGGGAGGGGTGATGTCTGTCCTCTTAATTACCCTCACTGCACACGCCACTGCTGTGTGAAGAGCCATCCAAAAAGGAAACAATGTGACTCTGTCTCTAGCTAGTCCTTAATAGGACCCTTCCGGTACCTCAAACATAACCTCTTGTGACCATGTGCTGCCCCTTTCACTAAGTGCCATGAGTGGATCTCCTTCTACTGACACTATTCTCCCACAAGGTGTGGAATGTCTGGTCCCTGTGCTCTCACTGGGTCTCCTGAGCACCCTCCGAGCACCCAGTGTCCAGGTTTCGACAGATTGCTGAGTGTGATGGTTCCAACAGCCTCTGTTCTGGGTCCCAGGATTTGGGTAGAGTCAGGGCTGGGAGGGAGCGGGAAGGGGAATGATTCTCTTAGGGGCTAAACCTGTTCCCCAGACCCCTCTTCTCTGGTACAGTGTTCACACCCACAGCTCCCCCGGGCCCCTTCCTTTCTCCAGAGGAAACTCTCAGACCTTTACTCTTAAGGAGGAATCACAGATGAGTGGGATGAAGGTCCAAGAGTCCCTCCAACTCACAGTCCCCTGGCTGCCCTGGGGGAGAGAAAAGACCCTCCTTCATCAGCCAAATCTCACTAACATATTCTGCTGCTCCTAAAATGCACACATATCTAGAGGAGGGCCGGGGGCAACTAATGAAATATCTGTGGATGTTACCTCTTTTAGTGTCCAGTGTCACTGTCTGACCCCTGACTAGTCTGGAGCCGTGGGGTGCTGTCTGCTCTTTGCAGGGTTCACAGTCAGTTCCCATAGGAGCAGGGTGGGGTCTTCTGAGTCCTTGCTGAATGAAAGGGCACCAGCCAGCCCATCACAGATATCTGAATGAGCCTGAGCCCGCTGCTCACACCCAGAGACCACTGCTCTGGTTTCACCTAGGCACAGACCATAGATAGCGTCTCATATCTCCTTTTAAATGTCCAAGCAGCCCAGATCAAGCCCATAGTGATATGAAGGAGAAGGCAGAGGCTTCATCATGACAAGCAGGACAATGATAAATGTGTACAACCACAGGCCCTCTAGCAGACCTTTGAACAGGCCCAGGCACCCGGGTGGCAGTTTCATTTCAACACCCCACTGAGCCCCCAAATAACTCTGCCCCAGTCAGAGGAGGAAAATCGAGGTTTGGGAAGTTTTGGGACATTCTCAAATCTCACAACGAGGCCGTGGCCAAATCCCACTGGGCAGTTAGGGACAAGAAGCTCACCTTGCAAACAGGAGGTCCAGCACCTCTTGGGTGGTGTCAAAGGCTGGGTATGAGCCCAGAAATATGTTGACATAGCTGAAGTTTCCTCCTAGGAAAGTAGGCTCCAGATGTCGGATTTGCTTCTCTAGCAGGTTGTCCCCCTTGGTCCATAGCATGTGGGTCTCATTCCTCTTCAATGGAGAGCCATTTTCCCCCTGAGTTGAAAGAGAGGAGTCATGAGACAGTGCTATAGCCACCATGAAGGTTAGGGGTTGGAGCACAGACCGAACCCCCAAGATCCCAGTGACTTATGGCAAGAGGTGGAACTTGTGGGTCCACAGTCATAAAATCAATCAGGTGACTGGGTGGTACCTTGGCTGAATTCTAAGAGTCATGGTTTTGGCTCACGTCATTTTCTTCATGTCCTGATATCGACCTCCGCATAGGGTTGCACACTGAGGGCAGGGTGTTCATGAAGATTCTGTCTCTCCCTCTGCTTCTCCCCATGCTCCCCCTATCTTTCTCAAATCAGTCAATCAATCAATGAATTAATAAATCTTTAACAGAAAAGAAAAAAAAGTTTCTTGGCATCCATACAAAGATTGAAATAAATGATGATGGAACTTGAGAGTATCTCAGGTCAGATTGTGAGCTGATTATTGATAGCACCTCCCTACATGAATAGCATTGATCCTCTGATTTCTGATAACATATCCCATTCTTGAGATGCGAGCACAGAGACATTTTCTTAAGTGAGACAGCTCAGGAATATTAGGGAATATAGGATGTTTAGTGCAGCACTGCAAGTTGGCAACAGAAGGGAATCCCATCAAAGTCCTGCATCAGTGAAAAGCTCAATGGATGTGATTAATGACTGGCCTTCTTCAATGTTGTGCAGCACAATGAAGTCCCTGCTTCTGACCCTGGACAAGCCCCAGGGATGTGTTCCCTCACAACCAAAAAGCAGAGCAAGAGTCGTAGTACCATGGGCCCCATGTTCCTTTGGAAAAGTCTCCCAACTCATCATAATCATGTGTAAGATTGCAGAAATGTTGAAGGACTATCAGGCTAATGGGAACACCGGGAAGCATGAGTTCTGAAAATGCATAACAGTGCAAAAGGATTCTGAATGAATGGGATGAGACAGGTTTTAAAGTCTCTTTTCTGATATTCCTACAACTATGTTGACAGTGACACTGCATCTAGCCAAGGCAGGGGCAGGTCCATGGAGGCAAGTTTGTGAGGATATGGGGATGTAGATTCATGTGAGTTAAGGACTCTAGGAGGGATCCCAGGGCACTACTAGGCCGGTTTCTGGGGCCTGGGACCCCTTTTCTGCATTGGGGCGCTGGGGTGGGTTCTTCCCAACACCTTCACTCACCTTGAGCCAGCATTGGACTCTGTTGTCAGTGTGGGGCACCTTCTAGTCCTTCAAGGTGGTAGAGCAGAGGTTCTCATTATTCAGCTCCTGCTCCACCTCCTGTGCAGAGCTTTGTAAAGACTGTGCCCGGCAGCCAGGCAGGAGGCTTCACAGCCCTTTGTAGAGGCCTTTGCTGGTGCTCAGACCCAAGGAACTCCCAACCAAACACACCACTCCCCAGTATGGACACACCTCTGCCAAGGGAGAAATATAACATAGCTTCAGGGCCTTGGATGTGCTCTGGCACAGGTAACATGCACCTCACAATCCACCTTCCACCCTGCCTACTATGATACTGGTATGAGCATAATGGGATTACCAGGTTTTTGACTGTCCTGCAACCTCCTCTAGCTCAGTGTTAGGAACCTTTATACATCATTTTTGGCAGAACATCAAGAGGAGGGGATGGGCTGCCTGTGATGGATCAGAGGGGTGGCTTGGCCTGGCCTAAGCTCCTTTGTATTACCTTATGCAACCTTCTGCCAAATGCCCTGAGGTGTTGGGGACAAAGTTTGGGCCAATATATGCAGCAAGTGAAAAAGCGATTCTCCTGGGCTTTCTGGGAGCCAGAGCCGAATGAAATAGGCAAGCAGCAAAAGAACATCTTTCCATATCAGATGTCTCCAGCCAGATAACTCTGGTACTGGACTACAATAGAATGTGGGCGCCTGGTTATGGGGTTCCAAATTCTGTTGGGGTCTGCGGTCAAGGAAGTGACTTCACTGCCTGAGATCACCTAGCCAACTCCAACCTGGATATCATCACCCACGCAGACAGTGCTCAGGGCTGCCATCTGCTCATCTCTTTTCTGCATGCAAGAAAACATCTGTTACACCTGAACACCAAGACACCCCTCTCCACAGACACAGAAGGAAGGGCTAAGTGCAGCCAGGGCTCGACCTGGCTTCAGGCAAAACTCTCCACTCTTATCTTGACTCTGGATATGCCATTACACCTGTCAGGAGTGGTCTGTGTCTTGTCTGTTCAATACCGGTGATTCTAGCATGGGCTACCTCCAGATTTCCACAGGCATATGTAGAATAATATCTATGATATTGGAGGAGTGTTATTACGTGTAGGAAATACCCCCAAGCACATTTTCCTCCTCTTCTCACTTTCTCTGAGTCTGCTACTCATCAGATCCCACCCTACATTCCCTAATGTGTGTGTGTGTGTGTGTGTGTGTGTGTGTGTGCGCACGCGCACATGCAGTCACTCCTCCAGGCACACATCCGTTCATCAGTGCTCACATTCTGGAGTCCCAGATGATGATAGCCCCTCTACAGAGGGGTGGGCCATAATGTCTCAAGACCTTAGGCTTTCTATTTTTTTTTTATTTTTTTTAAAGATTTTATTTATTTATTTGACAGAGAGAGATCACAAGTAGACAGAGAGGCAGGCAGAGAGACGGAGGGAAGCAGGCTCCCTGCTAAGCAGAGAGGCCGATGTGGGACTCGATCCCAGGACCCTGAGATCATGACCTGAACCGAAGGCAGCGGCTTAAACCACTGAGCCACCCAGGCGCCCTAGGCTTTCTAATTTTTAAAGCAAACCCTAAAGAGGGAATTGGAGCCTTGGGGCTTGATGATCAAAATCCACCCTTACCCCTAGAGACTGCATATCCTGTGCTGAGAGCTATTATGTCCTTTCCAATTTTGTCATGTGGATAGGGGTCCACTCAGTGGGTTGCCATGACCTGGGCTTCCCCTCAGGAAAGAACTCGTTGGAGTGCCTACAGTCTATGACATCAATGCTCACTCTCACCCTGAAAATATCTCCATGTCTGTAGCCCCTGCCTTCAAGCCCCTGTTTTCTTTTGTTTTCTGCATCAACTCTGTGTTCCATATGGGGCTCAAACTCATGACCCGGAGATCAAGCATCATATGCCCTACTGATTGAAGTAGCCAGCTCCTTCTCTTGTTATTTTTTTCTACATTCTGCCTTCAACACAACACAACACAACTTTTCTCCTGAGCCTTCCAGTGAATGACTAGGTGCATCCCCAACTTTGAGGACACTCGCAAAAAGCTGGGATCATGCCTGGTTCAGCCTTCTTACCAGTCTGTGATTCTGGGCAAGACACTAACCCTGCTGGTGTCTTCACCTTCTCCTCCCTGAAATCTCACATATTGTTTAAAGAACTTTGTGTAACCCTTTCTCTTGGAGTGTGATCTGGAGTTAGTGGTTCCTTCCATTCCACAGAACATGGCCACGAGACCCAAAAGCCAGTTCTAAAATTTAGTTCTATAAGCTCATTTTCCACCCCATGCTGCCTCTGACCTGTGTTCTCTCTCAGATCCTGACCCTGGAGTACAAGCCCCTATGTTGAACCTTGACACACACAGGCAGGTGATGTAGCAATGAGGGCCAACAACAGACAGAAGAACTCAGGCCTTTTGAAATGGACAGAATCCTGCCAACACCCAAAGGGAGCTCAGGTTCTCAGTGAAGCAGGTCCTGCCTTGGTGTTGTCAACAGCCCCGAAGTACTGAGCGGCTCCAGCAGGAGCCGCTAGCTGAGCACTTCCAGATGCCTGATCCTCCGAGACTTTGAGACAGTGTTTGTTGGTTAAGCAACTTCGTGTAGGGTAATGTGGTCACCCAGCACTAGGAGCAGTGTACTGATACTGTCCATCGGCCCCAGGCCTTGACCCTTCTCCTCTTCCTCTCTGCTCCCCTCTTCAGCTTGCTATAATCACCCTTTCCTCCTTTCTAACCCCCACTCGGGGAACATCACATTCTGCTTCCAATCCTCTGTACCATGGTACACTCTGTCAGGCTAAATACACTCAGATGTGGGCAAGGCTCTCTCTTTTTCCTACCACAGGAATTCTCAATGTCATCTCAGCACAGCCTTGATGGACCCCTCAACTGGAGGAGCTCAGGACCCAGTTGTAATCCCTTGTACTTTTCTTATGGAGCAAATGTTCTTTAAATTCACCTGTCGGTTCATATTTGTCCATCTGCCCCTCTAGACCCTGAGCTCCAACAAACTGGTTGCCTGAGAAGCACTGGCACCACCTGAGTGCTCAGGGCCCAGTGGCTGAATGAACTACAGTGGGACCCAGCCAACCACCAACCAGCACTATTATCCAAGCCCAATTGATTTGGGTCATGTGTAAATCCTGTTGTTTTATTTTGTTTTCTGCATCAACTCTTTGTTCCATGTGGGGCTCAAACTCATGACCCTGAGATCAAGTACCATATGCCCTAATGATTGATGAAGCCATCTCCTTCTCTTGTCATTTTTGCTACATTCTAATGTTATAATTATTGAAGTTTACTTGTTCATTTGTACGTGTTGTAGGTATATTATGCTATGCTGAATTAACAAATAACTCCCCAAATTATGGTAGCAAGTTATCATAGATTCCCCCTCTTGAGAGTGCTAAGTGAATCTTCAGATTGGAGACTGAGCTGATTCATGTGGACTTTAGGAACCCAGATTCCATCCACCATGGGCCTTCTCACTCCCTGGGTTCTCATGCACCTCTGATGCCATCACCACATGGGGAAAGTCCCTGACTTAAAAGTGTTCAGGTGGAAAAAAAAAAAAAAGTGTTCAGGTGGTGAAGTGGGGCAGAATCCCAGGCATGTCAGTATGATCTCAAGATCCCAGAGGTCACAAGAAGAACAGTGGGGCATGACTGCTTCAGTCGTCAGATATCAGTGGGGGAAATCTGGCTGAAAACCGTGAGGTTACGTTGTGGCTTTCTGCTCTATGTAGCCCTAAACTACAAATCCCAGCACAGCCTAGTAATCATATTCATGGGAGGAGTCCAGCAAGACATAGAAGTCTGGGAGGACCTCCAACACCCGTGAGGTACAGTGTGACTCTGGGCCACAGGATTCCACAGAATGTGGAGTTGTAACTCAGTTGCATTCCTGAGAAAAAATGCTTTGTCACTGGCAGTGTGAACACAGAGTTCTGACAGAAACCGATGAGACAAGACTGATGGATCATTTTTCTTTTTTCACTGAGGGCTCACTAAAGAGTTGAGGGCAAATTTTCAACTTCTGGGTAGAGAGTAGTTTGCAGCCATATTGATCTGCCCTATTCATACTGCAAACATTCAGGGAGTAAAATAGGACCACATACTAGAATATAAGGTTGATTAGATGGAGGCCTGATTCTGCTTAGTATATGTGCATTTGCACTAACTGAAGTACCTTTGAGAATCAGTGCAACAGGTGCCTCCCTCAGAAGAACATCACAAATAACTCACTCCTGACAAGTTTTCTGATCATAGAGGGCTGCACAGTTCAATATTTTTTGGCAAAGTTTCAACTTTTAAGGAAAACACTATGTAGCATTCTTTGTAGTTTTATTTTTAGACTTTTTTCAGTTTTTCCCTTATTTTCACCTCGTTTTGAATAATTTTCATTCTTTTATATATATGTATATACATACATACATGTATATGTATATAGATAGATAGATAGATAGATAGATAGATAGATATACATATATAGTTTGATATCTTTCATTGTATTTTATTATTTCTTTCTTCTCCACTTTTCTGGACACAATGAGGTGATGGAGAAATTCACCTGAAAAGAATGAACTGGAGGTAGTATTCACTGCCAGTGATTGAATCACTCTGGATATAAGTCAAATGTCTGAACTAGAATTTTTTAAAACATTTTATTTATTTATTTGACAGAGAGAGATCACAAGTAGGCAGAGCAGCAGGCAGAGTGAGGGGGGAAGCAGGCTCCCTGCTTAGCAGAGAGCCCAATGCTGGGCTCGATTCCAAGACCCTGAGATCACAACCTGAGCTGAAGGCAGAGGTTTAACCCACTAAGTCTCCCAGGCGCCCCACTGAACTAGAACTTAGAACAATGACTTGAAAGATACTAGATGGGATAAAAAGAAGCATAGAAAACAATAGAGAATCCCTCATGTAGAAATAAAGGAACCAAATTCTATACAGACCTCAATTAAAAATGCTATTAAAAAAATGCTATTACAGATATTAGTCCAAAATAAAGTCTATGAAAATGATGGTGAATGAGGCAGAAGAGGAAGTCAGTGATATAGACTATAAAGTATTGGGGGAAAAGGAAGCTGAAAAAGAGAGAAAGAAAACTATCGGATCATGAAGGGAGGTTGTGAGAACTCAGCACTTCCATAAAGTGAAATAATATCCAGATAATAAGGTCCCAGAAGATGAGGAGAGGGACAGAGGGAGAGAAGGTTCATTTCAACAAATTGGAGCCAAGGAATTTCCCACCTAGGAGAAGGAAACATGTACTCAAGTCCAGGAGGCACAGAGAACCCCTCTCAAAATCAATAAAAATATGTCAACATCTTGACTTATAAGAATCAACCTTTCAATATGTAGTGATAAAGAGAAAGTCCTGAAAGCAGCTCAGGACAAGAGAGCCTTCACTTCCGAGGGTAGATAGATAAGGGTGGCATCACACTGTCCATAGACTCCTGGCAGGCCAGAAAGGGCTGCATAATATATTCAATGTGCTAAATGGGTAAATTATGCAAAACAACTCCTTTATAGACACGTGTCCAGAGACAGGGGAAACAAAACCCAACATGAAACATTGGGACTTCACCAGGAAAAAAAAAATAATAAAAAAAATAAAAAGCATTTTTATGACAAAAAAAAAATCAACAAAACTAAAAGGCAGCCTACAGAATGGGAGAAGGCATTTCCAACTGACCTATCAAATAAAGGTCTCATCTCCAAAATCTAAGGAGAACTCATCATGTTCAACAACCAAGAACCAAAAAAATCCCATCAAGAAATTTCCAGAAGACGTGAACAGACAAATCTGCAAAGAATACATAAATGACTAACAGACACATGAAAAAAAAATGCTCAACAACACTCTTCGTCAGAGTAATACAAATCAAAGCTATAATGAGATACCACATCACACCAACCAGATTGTTAAAATGAACAACTCAGGAAACAACCTCTTTTATCAAGGATACACAGAAAGTGGAACCCTCTTACCCTGCTGGTGGGAATGTAAACTGGGCAGCTACTCTGGGAATAATACAGTTTCTTCGGAAAATTAAAAATAGAACTCCCCTATGACCCAGCAATTGCACTACCTGGTATTTATCCAAAGGATATAAATATAGTGATTAGATTGGGCACATGCCCCCAGAGCTGCTGCAGCAATGTCCACAATAGCCAAACTGTGGAATGAGCCCTGATGTCCACTCACTGATGAATGGATCAAGAAGACTTCATAGAAGACTCCATGGAATACTACTCATCCATCAGGAAGAAGGAAATCTTGTCTCTTGCAACAGTGTGGATGGAACTGAAGGGTATTAAGCTAAGGGAAAGAAGTCATTCAGAGAAAGACAAATACCATAACATTTCACTCATATGTGGAATTTAAGATACAAAACTGATGAACATAGGGGAACGGCAAGAAATATAAAATAGGCTAAAAACAGAGATGAAAACAAACGAAGAGAGACCCTTAACTGCAGGGTACATGCAGAGTGTTGCAGGAGGGGAAGTGGGTGGGGGATGGGGTAATTGGCTGATGGACATTAAGGAGGGCTGTGATGTCATGAGCACTGGGTGCTATATGCAACTGAAAATCACTAAATTCTACCCCTAATCAACAGTGCACTATATGTTAGCTAACATGAATTTAAATAAAACTAAAATATAAAAGTAAAAAAAAAAGGGGTTCAAAAAAGTAAAAAAAAAAACATTTACACTAGCTTTTTAAAAATATGTATTTTTCATTTTAAACATGTGTTAATAGAGGATGCATGTGGAATTTAAGAAATGAAATAGATGAACATATGGGAAGGGGGAAAAGAAAAAAAAATGAGAGATGAAACAATCCACAAGGAACTCTTAAGGATAGAGACAAACTGAGAGTTGATGGAGGGAGCTGGGTGGGGGGTGGCTAGATGTGTGATGGGTACTAAAGGGCACTTTTTGTGATGAGCACTGGGGTTGTATATACGAGGTGAATCACTGAATTCTACCTCAGAAACCGTTTTGTGCTGTATGATCTCTAAAATTTAAATTAAACAAACAAACAAAGCTGAGTGTAGGTGGATTTACCAGCCAGCTTCAGCGCTTGACTCCCAGTACCTGCCTGGAAGTTTGTGCAGTTCCTTGAGTGCAGTGTAAAAAGTGCTTCTGGAAGAGACAGCAGAGGGCGCTGTGGGAGCACACTGGAACAGCACCCAGGAGCCAGTCCAGAGGGCCTAGACAGTGGGGAGGAGGGAGGACACCCAGAACCAGCAGCCTGCCATGGCCTCCACTTCCTCCATTCATTGCCTCAAGAGTGGAGGGCTGACACAGGCAGGGCGTGCTCCCCAGGTTTCCATTCACGTGGTCCTGGGCTGTCCCTGCACTGTTCACTCAGTCATAAGTGATTTACTCATTCACTCAAGCATGCATTCAGTCAGCAGTTATTAAATACTTGCTGTGTGCTTGCTTGGCACTGTGTCTGGCCTTGTCTTTACCCCCCAAGAGTTCAACATGTGAGTAGGAATTCAGCATAGAATATCATGTGTCCCCCATGTATTCTGACTAACTCACCATGTTTCCCCAGCTTATGGCATTAGTGTCTGGCACATAGAAGGTGTTCAACTGATACTTGTATGAATGAAAGATAACTAATTATAATACCTCTTATTTACTGAGCTCTTTCCACTTTACATGTACTGTCTTAATATTCAAAGTAGGTCCTGTTTTTATCTTATTCATTGATAAAGTGAAGCACAGAGAGGTTAATTAAATTGCCTAAGGTTGCACAGCAGTCTGAACTCTTAGCCAATATTCCCTGTACCATCACAGCAGTGCAAGGCAGGTTGCACTTGGGCCAAAGGTGTAGCACATCGGGGAGCCTTTGACTATTAGAGGGCAGAGTCGTCAGGAGGGACTGGGACAGATAGGAAAGTCTACATGGAGACCAGAGAGAAGGGCTAGTAGAGGTGGGAGAGGAGACCATCTTGCCTGATGGAAAGGGAATGGTTGGAGGAAGCCAGGGATTAAGGGAATGTGCCCGCAGTAGGTCCTTCATACATGCTTCCTGGGTCGAGGGCCTGGGATAACAGTAAGGACACATCCTTCAGCATATGTGAGGTCTCCCATATTTCAAGTCCAGGCTGCATGCTTTGGAGGACATGAACATGAGTAAGAACTCCCCTCTAAGATGGACAGGAAGGCAAAGGCAAAATATGCAAATGACTATGCTACAGGAGAGCAAGTGCTAAGAGACAGAGTGGCGTGGGACAAGTTTTCTGAGAGGGAAAGATTGGTTCCATTTGGGAAGAACAGAGCAGGCTTGTTTTTTGAACTGAGCCATGAGAGGTGAGTAGGACTGCACCCTATAGTGGGGAAGGGCAGCCTGGGATGCGAGCACCAAAGAAACCGGTCCTGAGAATCAGGAGATGGGTCGGCCCCATGTGCTCTCACCTGAGGGCCGTGAGGGGGCTGACAGGGTATAGTGGGCCTACTCCTACTCCTACATGGAGGGCTATGTGTACTGTGCTGAGCAGCATAGCTCTCTCCCCTCGGTGATGGGGATCCAGGGGGATTTTGTACAACAGGGACAGGTGTTGTTTCCCAAGAGGCGACAGAAAAATGCTTGTCTTTTGGGTGCCTGAGTGGCTCACTCAGAGAGGCTTCTGACTCTTCATTTAGCTCATGTCAAGAGCTCAAGGGTCCTGAAATCAAGCCCCTTGTACGGCTCTGCACTAGCATGGAGTAGACTTAAATATTTCCTCCCTCTGCCTCTCCCCACTCTCCCCCGCCCTCTCTCTCTTTCCCTCAGGTCTTCTCAAGTAAATAAATAAAAGGTTTAAAAAAATTAGTTGTCTTTTAAGTCTCAATTTCCCTGAGGTCATGGATCTCACTCTGGGGACATGGTTAGGGAGAGCAATGCTGAGTAATTTAGAAAGACATTCACCCTGAGACTCTGGGAGGTACAATGAGAAATGCCCTTAACCAGCAACCAGGATATCTGGGCCTAATTCCTACTGTATAAGTTACTCACTGCATAGACTTGCTCAGGTCTCTCTGAGGGAATCAATTTCTTTATCTGTAATACAAGGAGGATGATCACCTCTGAGGGCCCCTCAATCCCCAGCACAACCCCTATTAAGATAAGATCCCATGACAACCTCTCATCCTCCTAAGGACACTTTGGACAGATCCAGGCAAACATGAAGAGGCTCACCCATCCTAGCTGGGCTGCCCACGTGGGAGAGGCAGAGTGTGACCATCACCCAAGAGAGTCCACAGACCCCACTAGACCATGGCTGACCCAGGTGGGAAGGACCAGTCTCTGAGGAGGATCAGAAGAAACCCAAGACATGAAGAGTGCCAGAGGATAGAAAGGGAAGGGGGTTGGGTAGAGGGGAAAGGAGCTAACCAAACAGCTTCCTCCAAAACCAGCTCCAGGCTCAGGGCTCAATTTTTCAGTAAAGGACAAAAGAAATCTGTGAACATTTCCTGCCCTACTCCAGCTCCCTCCTGTCAGTGACAGCTCAACTCAGGCTTAGCTCTCTTTTGGCTCCTCAGGCAGTCTTCTCAGGAAAACTGAGTGACCAGCCCAGGGCCTGGCTAGAATTGTAGGCTCAGCACACCCTGTCAGAGCCCTTAGTATGGCTTTCCAGGCTGGGCAAGTGACTACCTGCCAGGTTCCCTGAACAGGATCCCAATGCTTTTTTCTCCATGCCCCTCCACCTGCCAAAACTCCTTAAAATCTTCCTCCTGGAGGCTGTACTTGATTGGCTTGCCCACATTTAAGCTTCCTTCACATATCTTAGCTCATGGTCTTCTGGATCTTTCTGCCCTCAAATGTTCTGTAATCTGTACTTACCCAGATATTTTGAAAAACATTTTTTCCCATGTGTGGAGCAGGGTATTCTTGTTCAGTTGGATCCCATGCTTTCTTTGTATTCTTTGTTGACTCCTTCATTCCTGAGAACAGCGAATGGGAGGTGTGAAGGAAGCTTCATGGAATTTTCTTCTAAGCCCCTATCACCTGCTTCTCCACTATTCTGTGAGAGTCCCTGCTCTTGCAACCAGGACTCACAAGTGTTTTTTATTAGATGCCCCCCAACCAACCCTCAGGACCCTCTCCAGCGGGGCTGACAATTAAACCTGAACCCTACCTTCAGGGGGAATTCTGCCCTTGGGTAGGTTAATGCTTGTCCCAAAAGAGCCCAGTTCTGGGCCTTTGGCCTATTCTAGATCTCTGGCTACACTGCACTTCCTGACCTGCATGGGAGCAGGATGCTTCCACATGGCCAATCAGGTCTTTACATGGCCTTGCCTACCTGTGGAGCTGGAGTCCAGACCCAATCACTTGCACATTCACCATGAGGTGGTAGATGAAATATACCCCCCTTGGACTTACCATGTAGAGGGTCTGGGGTTTCTTCAACAACCAGAGCACCAAATGTCTCTTATTGGAGATTACAATAGCCAGCACCTGCCCCACTTTGGCAAGGCAGGGCAGTGTGCTCTCTCTCTCAATCTCTGCCTACAGGAAAAATATGAACATTTATGTAGGTTAGGGTTTGGGATTATACAGATGTCTTGTTCCCCCACAATCCTGCTCATTTGTCCCAGTGTCTCCTGGTCCCTGCACAGTTCAAGGTCCTTGGCTACCATGACCTTCATGGCCGAGACATGGGTGGCTCACCTTCATCACCAGGCCTTGTGTGTCTGGGACCCTGAAGGCCAAAAAGATGATAGCCAGGCTCCAATCACTCCATAGTCTCCAGCACGGAGAGGGAGAACATACTTAAAAGCATCCTAGGCAGAAGCATCAAACTGACACCAGTCAGGCCCTGTTGGGTACTGCTTCCTGAAGGCCTGTGGTTCTCTAGAAAGAAGAGATCCCAGGTTTTTTCTCTTAGGTACCCCCCCCCACTAGCAAATCTTCAGGGCCCACACAGGCTAAGCAGTCAAGGAATCTCAAGCCCTACATTCAGGAGCACTGTGCCACACTCATCCTATTTCACACCAAGGGCTACTCCGTACCAAGATGGAGCATGAAAAGCACTCGTCTATCAGCTATTTAAAGGCTCTTAGGGCACTGCAGGTCTTTGGAGCCACTGTTGGTTCCTGGTCTTGTCTCCAAGCAAACAAAAACACCAATCCAGAAAAATACATGCATCCTTGTGTTTCTGGCAGCATTATTGACAAGGGCCAAGATATGGATGCAATCCTAAGTCCCTGTACATGAATGAATAAAGAAGATGTAGTATGTATATGTAAGTAATATTATTCAGCCATGAAAATGAACATAACCTTAACATATCCAACAGCTGAGATGGAACTAGGAGTATTATGTTAAGGGAAATAAGTATGAGACAGAAATAAGTATGAAACCTATTATGATTTCACTTACAGGTGCAATCTAAAAAAAATAAACAGAACAAAACAGAAACAGACTAACAGAAGATGACACAGGTGAAGGGGATTAAGTGTTACAAATTTCCAGCTATAAAATAAATAGGTCATAGGGATCTAATAGACACAAAGGGAATAGAGTCATATAATTGTGGTCACTTTTTATGATGACAGATGCTACTTACCTTAAGGATCATTTCATTTGTATAAAAGTATTGAATCAGTCTGATGTGCACCTCAAACGATTAAGATATTGTATATCAATGATACTTCAATTAAAAACTTAATTAAATTGAAAAAAATAAAAAATAAAACTGCTACTTCACAAATATTCTGGGCTGGGCTCCCTCTGCCACGCATAGTGTGTGGTTGCTTAGGGCCAGGTCCCACCTGCCCAACATCGGCTGAAGTAGTGTGTACCGCTCATACAGGGTGCTCAGTGCGGGGTTCCAAGGATCTGGAACAGGGCAAGTGTTTGGAAACACTGATTACAGGAGATGACTCTCATGGTACAAGGTGTTTGTACAATCACATGCCGTATATGCACAAAGGAGCACTAGGCTCACTTTAGGCACAGCTGGAGGATGCTGGACTAGCCAGGGTAAGGACAGGCAATTCCTCTGCTAGAGGTAGAGGTAGAAACTGCTACCAAAATCTGGGCCCACCTGGTCTGTACTGCCCTGCAAACAGGTGAGCTCCAGGTGAAGCTGGCAATTCCTCCAATCAGACAACTGGGCTCTCTGGCAAGGGAGACACCTGGTCCTCAATCAGGCAACTGTTCCAGATAGACTGTCCATGGACTGTGCCTGTGGGGCTTTCAGTTCAGGGTAGGCCACGATCTAGAACAAGGTGAGTACCTGCAAGTGCCAGGTATTGGATCGTGTCTAGAGAGATGAGGAATATGTCTAATTTCAAGGCATAGGCTACAGAAATGAGCATAATTTTCCAAAGGCACACCTTGAAGATACTGGAATATATTCCCAAGGTGGTACCATTTGGCAGGAAGGCCATTCTTCATTCTGGGTTCCCTGGTTCTAGAAGATCCCTTGACCTCATGAGGTCCCAAGTTCAATTAAAGATTTGCAGCTAGTGCCTCAGTGTGATTCTCAAGGAGGGAGCTGGAAAAACTGCTACCAAAATCTGGGCCCACCTGCTCTGTACTGTCCTGCAAACAGGTGAGCTCCAGGTGAATCTGGCAGCCTCTCAGACTGAAGTCACATATTTCCCATTCTCAGTTGTCTTCATCCATTCGCATTCACCACAAATCCCTCTCCATTGGGTTGCTAGGGCCCCATGGTAGGAGTAATATACCTGCTGTGCCCCCAGCTCATCTTCCGGCCTCCAGTGGAGGTTCCACGGTGCAAGGACCTGGGGTTTGCTTACCATTTTGCCAGAGAGGACCTGTCACCAAATAGGCACCTAGAAATGCTGCATTAAGGATGGATTCTGCCACGAAGTGTGGGATGGGTGGAATCAGGAGCTCTACCAGGATATAAATCTTGTAGGGTCAAAAACTCCACCACCCAACCTGTGGGAGGAGCCTCCCACATCAATGGAAGCAGCCTTTATTAGAGAGGCTGTCCTTCACATCTCCTCTGTCCTTCACATCTCCTCTCAGCCCTGAGAGACCCTCTGATATCTAGTACCTAAACATCCTAGGGGGCCAGTTATTATGAGGTAAATAAAGGTAGAAAAAATGTTAATTTTCTTTATTACCTACAGCCAACTGATAAGTCCTTGAAACAGACAGTGTGTCATTCCTATAGGGACTCAATGGCCTTGATATTAACACTTTGCTTAGGGTGAAAGGCAATCCTATCCCCAAACCACCCCCATGCCCGGATCATGTAGGTCAGCTTTAAGATGCAAAAATTCTCTTGGATGTTTCCCTTATCTCTAAACCACCCAAGATAAGTGTTGGTAACCACCCCAGAAGCATATGGCCTACTTATACATCTGAAAGTTCTCATGACGAAGTTTTTATTTTTTTATTTTTATTTATTTATTTTTTAGATTGTATTTATTGATTTGATAGAGAGAGAGATCACAAGTAGGAAGAGAGGCAGAGAGAGAGAGAGAGGAGAAGCAGTCTCCCCGCTGAGCAGAGAGCCTGATTTAGGGCTTGATCCAAGGACCCTGAGACCATGACCTGAGCTGAAGGCAGAGGCTTAACCCACTGAGCCACCCAGGCGCCCCACGACTAAGGTTCTATTAGGTGGTAATAAATTACATTTTCCTGACAATAGCTAGACCCCTCAAGCTCCTAGAAACATTCCTTTCACAATTCCTTAGAGACAGCCTATCCCTAAACCCTCCCAACTTGAAAGTACATATTGGGCCACTCCTTATGACCCCTGTGCAGCATTTTGTGCCTATGGGTGCTGTCCTTGTGCTTTCATAAAGCCAGCTTTTAGGATCAAAGAGGTCTCAAGACAGCAAAGGAAACAGTCAACAAAACAAAGAGAGGGAACTCATAGAATGGGAGAACATATTCACAAGTGACACTGCAGACAAAGGGATGATATCCAAAATCTAAATATAACTCCTCAAACTCAAAGTTCAAAAAACAATCACATCAATTAATGGGTCGACAACATGAACAGATACTTCTCCAAAGAAGGCATACAAATGGCTAAGAGATACATGAAAAAACGTTCATCATCATTAGCCATCAGAGAGATTAAAATTGAAACCACAGTGAGATGCCACTTTACGCCATCTAGAATGGCCAAAATCAACAATACAGTAAACGACAAATGTTGGAGAGGATGTGCAGAAAGGGGAACCCTTTTACACTGTTGTGGGAATGCAAGTTGGTCAGCCATTTTTGAAAACAGTGTGGAGATTCCTTAAGAAATTAAAAACAGCTTCCCTATGACCTTGTGATTGCACTACTGGGTATTTACACCAAAGACACAGATGTAATGAAAAGAAGGGCGATCTGTACCCCAATGTTCATAGCAGTAATGACCACGGTAGCCAAACTGTGGAAAGAGCCAAGAAGCCCTTCAACAGATGAATGGATAAAGAGGATATGGTCCATATATGCAATGGAATATTACACAGCCCCCAATAAGATTGAATACCCAATTTTTGTATCAACATGGATGGGACTGGAGGAGATTATACCGAGTGAGATGAGTCAAACAGAGAAAGTCAATTATCATATGGTTTCACTTACTTGTGGAGCATAAGATAACATGGAGGTCATTAAGAGAAGGAAAGGAAAACAATGGGGGAATTAATAGGGAGAGGAAACCATGAGAGACTTTGGACTCTGAGAAACAAACTGAGGGTGTGCAAAGAGAGGGGGTGAGGGATTAGGTGGGCCTGATGGTGGGTATTAAGGTGAGCACATACTGCATGGAGTACTGGGTGTGGGTGCATAAACAATGAATCTTGGAACACTGAAAATTTTAAATTAAATTTATTTATTTATTTTTTTAAAGATTTTATTTATTTATTTGACAGAGAGAAATCACAAGTAGGCAGAGAGGCAGGCAGAGAGAGAGAGGAGGAAGCAGGCTTCCTGCTGAGCAGAAAGCCCGATGTGGGGCTCGAACCCAGGACCTGGGATCATGACCTGAGCCGAAGGCAGTGGCTTAACCCACTGAGCCACCCAGGCTTCCCTTAAATTAAATTTAAAAAGTAAAATTGTGCCTTGGCCCTCGTATTCAAAGCCTAACATTCTTTCCTACATCTCTTCCACCTCCCAAAACTTTTCCATCCTCCCACCTTGAGGGTGCACTTTCAATTTAATTGTTTTGTGCTTGCTATATCCCTGCTGACTGTCCTGATTCCACATGGATCAGATCCCCACATGAATCTTCTGCTGGAAAAACCATGAACTGAGACCTCCATTTATATAAGGCAGACTCATAAGTAACAGCTTCAAATCAGGCCTGAGTGCCACCAACTGACACGTGCTGGGGCACTGGGCTCTACCATCCCCTACACTATGCAGACATTTGGGACAGGTATTAACTCCCCAGGCATGGAAGCCCCAGTGCTCAAGGTCTTCTAGAGGACCATGGGCTGGGCATATGCAACTGCACAGATCAATGTTGGGAGGGTTCAGGAACAGGCAAGGGTCTCTGAGTCACAGAATCACAGGATTCAGCTCTTAGAGGACTATGGTCGTGCCTAACTGGAAGCTCTACTTGGCATAAATGTGCATAGTCCCCCTGAAGGCAGAGGTGGAGGAAATGGTCCTGTCAACATCAACCCAGCACACTGACTAGGTCACCCTCACTAAGAGACTTTCTTACTGGTAATCCCAGGGCACTATCAGGCAGACAGTCCAAATGGGCCCTGGTAGTCCCCAATTTAAAGCTACCACCTCAGGAAGTTTTGGGGGTGATTTTGCCCTATCCCATCTGGATGCTATGCAGCTTTGGGGGACCAGCCTGAGCCTAACATAACCGAGAGCCAAAGGCCAGCTGAAAGGGTACACACTGTACCTTTATGGGTGAACTTGGTCAGGGGAACCTGGATTCTGAACCAAGGCGTCTGTAGGAGAGTCTGGGTTCAGTAATAAAGCTATTGGGGTACCAGGGCACTGCCTTATTCCAAGCGTGAATCTGCACAAATGTGCATTTTCATGCCCCTGACGACACCCCTAGAGGAATCTGGACTGCCTGGTTAGGAAAGGCAGTGCAGGATGGTTTGAGATTCCCTCCAGGAAACAGCACCCAAGAGCTTTGATGATGATAAGCCCAGGACCCCATCAAGCAGCTGGTCTAAGAGGGGAGATTCAGAGCTAGGTTAAAGCTGTCATCTCAGAAAGATTGGGGGGAGTGAGTGTTGTCCATCCCTGGGAACTCTGCATGTTTAGGGGACCCACTAAGCCCAATGGCCTGAGAAGCCCAATACTGCGGGTTGACACAGAGGTAGACACTCTGGAACACACTACTTGTCTCTCCTGGTTTAGCATCCCAGATCCTCTCCTATCTTTACCTGCTATTCCTAACTGGCCATCATCTAGCATGTCTCTATACTTACTGTCTGCATCATGTTATACGTGTCTTGGATTTATTTTTTTTTCTTTCTCTTTCCTTTCCTTCCTTTGGCTTCCATTCCCCTTTTTCCTTCTTTCTTTCTTTCTTTTTTTTTCTTTCCTTTCCTTTCCTTGGCTTCCATTCCTCTCTCTTTCTTTCTTTCTTTCTTTCTTTCTTTCTTTCTTTCTTTCTTTCTTTCTTGTTCTTTTTTTTTCGTATTCTTTCCTTTTTTTTTTTTCTTTCTCTTTCTTTTTCTTCTTTCTTTCTTCTTTCTTTCTTTCTTTCTCTTTCTTTCTTTTTCTTTCTTCTTCATTCCATCCTTCTTTTCTTCCTTTCTCTCTCTCTTCTCTCTTCCTCCCTTCTCTCTATCCCCTCCTCTCCCCCTTACTTCTCCTCATGTCCCCTTTTCATCCTTCCTTCCTTCCTTCCTTCCTTCCTTCCTTCCTTCCTTCCTCCCTTCCTTTTGTTTGCTTAGGCCAACTGGGACACATTTCTTTGTCTAAATCTTTTATCCCCTTGTTTGGTACAGTCTCCAAATAAGCTGTTGGCCCTAAGGATATTTTTTCTAAGTATGTCATGGTTACACCTTAGCCTGATGGAGAAATTCATGCATTCAAATGATTGAAATGTTATTTTCATTGACATGTGATTGAATCATGGTGAAAGTAGAATGATAAGTTGATAGAACTTGTGTTGAGAGAACATCTATTCCTATTTTTGTCTGATTTATTTTAAAATAGCAGTGACGAGGGACACCTGGCTTGTTCAGTTGGTTAAGCATGGGACTCTTGATCTCAACTCAGGTCTTGATCTCAAGGTCATTAGTTCAAGCCCCAGGTTGGACTTCATACTGGGTGCAAAAAAGTCATCCTGGAAGCCTTTCATCTCTCATTTGGGGTATTTCACTACGGAGCGTCACTCGACTCCAAACTCACACATCAGTTTCATTACTCTCTGCTTTGCCATAATAAAAGTTGCCCATATTGTCTTGGGTTCACTCTTTGGCCAAAGCCCTAAGATGGCCTAACTGCTCCCTCAGACACCATCAGCAGGGTAAACAAAAGAGAAAGGAAGGTTACCAAGGACTCCAAATGCTGTGTCATTCTTCAGAAGAAAGATGCGCCGTTCATCACATGGTCCATCCTCCAGAGAAACGGGAGGAATTTGGGGAGATGGGAGACCAAAGCAAGGCTGACCTTTCCCATGTGGTATCCCAGGCCTTGGACTGCAGAGTTTTCTCCCTGTTCTTTTACATTGCTTTGCAAACACATCAGTAGCTTTGGCATTGGAAATGTCCACTGGTTGTGCTTACCAGACCTCGCTCCTATAGGAGATTTCTGAGCCAAGTGCCCCACACTGCTCCACGCTAATGACCATTTCATCTGCACAGTGAACTCTGCTGCAGGAGCTGTGCAGTCAACTGAAGAATGGGTGTCCAGGGGTAGCAGAGAAGCAAGGTGGACATCTAGAAGGTTGTAGGGTCATTCCCCAAAGGGCTCCAGTCTCTCCCTCAGGCTAAGGGCTCAGTGGCTCACACTGGTTTAGGGATCATAGCTGGAGAGGGCACCATGGTTCCTCACTATACTAATGACTATTTCTAGATATTTATTTTTCTTATAGGCTGCCCAACAATCGCAACCTGGACAGACCTGATCAACACATCCTGATGCAACAGCACAAACCCTTGAGGTGCCCATTCTCTGGTTACCATTCTGTCTCCATGGCTGTTGTGTGACTGCATACATCTTGACTCTTCACCTCCCATCTTCTCATGCAGTGTAGGATAGCTCCTACAAGGACACTGCAGCCTCCTGTTCCCACATTATTAAGTATGTTGTTGATGGTAGTGGACTGATTGTAGTTTCTCTCAGAAAGCATGACTAGGGGTGGCTGAGCAAAAGTGCACATTACAGACCCATTTCAGCATTCTTGATTCTTATGTTTCCTGATTTCTTCCTGCCTTCCTTCAACAAGGCAATCCCAGCATTTGGTCCTTATTGACACAATAGAATGTCCAGATTATCCACACCACATGCCAGTTGTCAGGGTATTCCTTTAAACCCCAACTCTTCACTGACCATTTTCCTATCAATGTTTTCAGTCCAGCCCATATCTTTACTTTGTCCCTTTGCTGTACCACTCTCACAATTTATTCCAGCCCCGCCTCAGGCTTTTGCCAACAGAAATGGGCCAGGCTCCATAAACTGTCAGTGTATGGTCTCTCCTTCATGGAAGGACTTGGAACTTCCTAAATGGGTAATTTTCAGATTTTTTTTTCTTTTAGAGAGAGACTAGGATCTGGGACATGTGGGAAGGGCAGAGGGGGCAAGAATCTCCAGTAGGCTTCAAGCTCAGCATAGAACCCAATGGAGGGCTCAATCTCACAAGCCAAAGTTCTTGACATGAGCCAAAATCAAGAGTCAGACACTCAACCAAATGAGCCACTCAGTCACCCATAACATTTATCTTTAGCTTAACTTCTATTATGAGATCCTATCAATACAGAGCAACAAGTCAACCAATTCTTTCATTCTATTGGAAAACTTCTCCCTGAGGACAGAGTGATTCTGCAGGGAGTAATAGACATTACACATCAAGCTAATCATGCACTAAAAAACAAGAGGCAAAATCATTTTTGGGTGATGGATACATGTGCACTACCTTAATTACAGGGATAATTTACTGGCATGTACATATAACAAGTCATGAAATTGTACAGTTAGAGCTGTGGAAGTTTTGGTTACATAATTATACTTCAAAAAGCTATAGACATTGCTGCTATAAACATTCAGGTGCACGTGCCCCTTCGGATCACTATGTTTGTATCTTTAGGGTAAATACCCAGCAGTGCAATTGCTGGGTCATAGGGTAGTTCTATTTTCAACATTTTGAGGAACCTCCATGCTGTTTTCCAGAGTGGTTGCACCAGCTTGCATTCCCACCAACAGTGTAGGAGGGTTCCCCTTTCTCCGCATCCTCGCCAGCATCTGTCATTTCCTGACTTGTTCATTTTAGCCATTCTGACTGGTGTGAGGTGATATCTCATGGTGGTTTTGATTTGTATTTCCCTGATGCCGAGTGATATGGAGCACTTTTTCATGTGTCTGTTGGCCATCTGGATGTCTTCTTTGCAGAAATGTCTGTTCATGTCCTCTGCCCATTTCTTGATTGGATTATTTGTTCTTTGGGTGTTGAGTTTGCTAAGTTCTTTATAGATTTTGGACACTAGCCCTTTATCTGATATGTCATTTGCAAATATCTTCTCCCATTCTGTCAGTTGTCTTTTGGTTTTGTTAGCTGTTTCCTTTGCTGTGCAAAAACTTTTGATCTTGATAAAATCCCAAGCAGAGAGAGTCAATTATCATATGGTTTCACTTATTTGTGGAGCATAACAAATAGCATGGAGGACAAGGGGAGATGGAGAGGAGAAGGGAGTTGAGGGAAATTGGAAGGGGAGGTGAACCATGAGAGACTATGGACTCTGAAAAACGATCTGAGAATTTTGAAGGGGTGGGGGGTGGGAGGTTGGGGGCACCAGGTGGTGGGTATTGTAGAGGGCACGGATTGCATGGAGCACTGGGTGTGGTGCAAAAATAATGAATACTGTTATGCTGAAAAAAAAAATAAAAAATTAAAAAAAAAAAGCTATAGAAAATTCAAAGACTCACATACCTGTGAAGGAAAGCCCTCTGTACTTATTGATTTGAAACAATTATTAAACACACAACTCATCTCAAAAAAATATATGACCACATCATAATGAGGAATTCTGTTAGGTCAGAAGAATTGAATGTGATAGAATGGATTCACTAAGGTTTTTGAAATACAGGAATCCAAAAGTTAATAGATTGAAGTCCTATTTACTCTCCAATTTCCCTCTTGATACACCCTTTTATTCTTAAATATTTTATTTATTTATTTGAGAGAAAGAATGAGGGAGCACACACAGAGACAGGGGTGAGATGGGCAGAGGGAGAGGCAGGAACAGACTCCCTGCTGAGCAGAGAGCCTGATGCAGGTTCCCAACCCAGGGCCCTGGGGATTATGACCTAAGCTGAAGACAGCCACCTAAATGACTTGGCCAATCAGGTGTCCTGTTAATCTTTTTGTTGTTGTTGTTATTTTCTATCTTCTTACCTATTTTATTCACTTCTTGCCCCCTCACCATGGCAAATTCTATCTATGTTCTCCATATCTATGAGTTGGAGTTATTGTGTGGTTTGTTGTTGTTGTTGTTGTTTGTGTGTTTTCTTAAATTTTGTTTTATGGTTTTATTGTTTGATTAAAATTCCACTTATTTGTGAACTCATGTGGTATTTATATTTCTCTTTCTGATTTATTTCACTTACCCAGCCCCCTTGGATATTGTGAATAAAGTGGCAATGAATACAGGTGTCTTCATGAGTTAGCAATTTCACTCCCTTTGCTTTAATACCTAGGAGGGGAACTGTTGGATGATATGGTCTATCTACTTTGAAATTATTTTTAGTGAAGCAAACCATATACCCAACATGAATCTTGAACGCACAACACTGAAATCAAGAGTCCTACGCTCTCCTGATGAAGCAAGTCAGGTGACACTATGTTGAAATTTTTGAGAAAATTTGATGTTTTCCAAAGTGGTTGCACCCATTTACAATCCCACCAACACAGCCCACCAACACAGCACTGGGTTCCATTTCCTCCAGATTTGGGCCAAATGTTGTTATTTCTGGTTTTTTTAATACCAGCCATTCTGACAGTGTCAGATGGCAACTCTTTGGGGTTTGATTTGCATTTCCCTGATGATATGTGTTGGTGAACATCTCTTTATGTATTTGTTGGGCATCTTGGTGTTATCCTTGGAAATGTGTCTATTCTGAACACTACTGATTTTGTAACTGCTATTTGTTTTTGTGTCATTGAGTTGTATGAGTTCTTTAATAATTTGGATATTAAACCTTTTTCAGTTAGATAGTTTGCAAATATCTTATTCCATTCAGTATACTATCTTTTCACTGTGTTGATAATTGGTGACACTCACCAGTGTCTGCGCTTGATCCTGACTCTTTGTTTTCTGCATCACAGCGCCTTACAACCACAGAAAGTTGAACCCAACTACAAAACACATTCTTCTCTAGACTGACCGTAGCCCATATCTGGGTCAGAGCACCTCAAAAAACCTGCCACATCCTGCTCTACCTAGCCAAGAATGAACCCATCATCCCCCAATGTGCGTAGCTACAACTCTCTCATATCCTTAAAATCCACTTAAAAGGCCCAGCCTGATAGAAACTCAGGGCTGAGACACCTCTTGCTGTCTGGCTCCTCTCTTCCCTTGGAGAATGAAGAAACTCTACCCTTGTTAAGGCTCTATTCTTAGTGCAATTCTTTGCCATCTGTGTCACCGGTCACCTTAACCCTAACAACAGAATATATTAGATTTTTCAAAATTAGAGAAAATTGATATTGCTTGTTAAGTATGTTTAGAGTTTATTCTTTTCTCTTAATTCCCTGTTGTTTCCTTGTCAGATCTTCATGACTTCTGGTGTACACAGCCAAGAGGTTCCCCATGATCTGGCCTCTTTATACTATAGCTCCTTCTGCATCACCTGGCTCCACCCACAGCTCCCCCTGCAGCCCTTCCCCCCTCCTAAGGACCCTGTGGTCCTGGTTGTCATCCTCATAAGACCTCCTTCCCTCTAACTGGCAGTGCTCTCAACAGTGGGCCCCCCACCCAGAGCCCACATCCTGTAACTGCCCTATAAATGACCTGTGTGTAAATACTTTCTGTTCTCTAAATGCTCCCTTACTTGCACACTGGTGCAATGACTCTCCATCTAGTCTTTCCAACTGTACCCACGCTAAAACCCTCAGCCCCCATCAGGGTATGGCAACATGCTGTCATGTTTGCAAGGGGTGGCTCAAATTTCACTACCTGGGCCACTGCTGTGAGGCACGCTAGACAAGTCCTCAAGTCTTGAAACATTTTTCTTACCTAGAAAATGGAGAAATTAATGCCTATGCCATAAGAATGGATGGCAATAAAATATTACAATCTTTGTGACTCGGTGGCCATAGTTTGCCTGGTCTACATTAAACAACAATTTTAAAGCAACTTGGAAAAAAACAAGAGTGTAGATCAGATGAGCCTGGGTTCAAGCCTCCAGATAGCCATTACTTAGTCACATATCCTCCAGCATCCTGCTTAACATTGTAGATCTCAATTTCCTCCCTGAAAAATGGCAGGAGGTATGATCACCTATTTATTCTTTTATTGATACAAACTACACCAGATTGTGGTGTAGTGGAGATCGGGCACTGTGCTACAAGGCAAAATGCAAGGACAAGAAAGGAGCAGTCCCAGACCTGGGAGCATATAGCTACATAGAACACAAGCAGCAGAATCACAGTCCTGGCTAAATACTGGAGTACCCTGAGCAAGTTAAACAATCCTGATGCTGGGCTCTGTCCAAGGTTTCTGAGCAGGAGGCCTTGAGGTATGGCTTTAGGTGGAATCAGAGCTTCCCATAGACCCCAATAGGAAGTACACATTGAAACTAGTGCTTTTGCCACACTCAGAGAATTCCTTTACACCTGACTTCTTGCAGGGCATTTCTCTGAGAAATTGTTTGAAGTTCTGAGGACAGAGTGGTGGGGTGGTCTTCTCTCCTGGGACAGGAAGTGCCAATTCTCACACACTTCTGTCACCCCAAAGGGAGTCAGAATTTCCACTGGAGGTCTGGTGGGTAGGTTGGCAGCAATCTTATCTGTTTACAACTCACAATAAGAAACTTCCCCAGAGCTGGGATCCACTGCCCCTCACCAGGCTTCCAGCCATTCTCAGGCAGCCCCTTTAAGCTGGGCATCATTCACTAAGAAAACCTGGGTTCTTCTCCATGAAATGCAAAACACCTTTTTACACTCCCTGTGGGTAAATGAGAGCAAGTGACAGAAAGCTGAAAAATAGCTATCAGAAGCTTTCTCCCTGCTAGGCCTTCAGCACTTTCTCTCTCTGGGAAACAGCCACAGATGAGACATCCCATCCTTCTTTCTGGCTTTTTGCTGTTTAAGCAAACAGCCACAGATGAGACATTCCATCCCTCTTTCTGGACTCTCAACCTGTCTTGCTGACAAGACATTTCCTTTGCTTTTCCCACAGTTTCCTTATAAAGTGCATATTTTCAGAACTTTGTCATAGAAATTATCATGATTTCTGAGATTTTCTTTCAGACACTCCAGAAAAAAAAAAAATGGGTGTGGATGCAGAATAAATAAGATAGGCAATGTTTGATACTTAATCTATGAACCCAAGTTCAATCAGTCAAATTATCCTGGCTCTTGTGTACGCTGAAAATATCCACAAATACAAAACATAATGAAAGACACTATGGGGGGAAATTCGATTTTAGGTACTGTTCTTAGAATGTTAATGTCCTCAGAAAATTTTGGATTCATTTGCTATCAGCATGTGAACTGAAGTTTTAAAACTTCTTATTCAAAGACATATAGTCCATTAGACTATGTATGGTTTTATTTTATTGTCCAACCCATTTTGTTCAAAAAGTTCCTATTGCTTTAGAGTCATATACTTTTATATAAAACTAAATGATGCAGTTAACATGTAATAACCAGTAAGACTAAAGGCATATTTATCATAACTGCAGGTACAGATGTTTCCCTGAAGGTGTGAGGGGTCTTCCTGCACATAGTTTGCCCAGCCAGGTCTGCTGGTCCCAATGCTCCCATTTCATTCTCTCTCTCACTCTCACTCTCTCTCTCTCTCTCAGATAAATAAAATCTTTAAAAACAAAAATATTGGAGTTAGATCTCAATCGCGTTTCTCAGATAAAAATGCCTTGTCACTGGCAGCGTGAACACAGAGTTCTGACAGAAACCTGGGAGTTAACGACTAGTGGATTTTTTTTTTTCCTGTGATGGCTCACTGCAGAGCTGGGGTACAAATTTTCATCTCCTGCATAGAGAGCAGGGTGCAGTGATATTCATCTCACCCATTGGTGCTGCAAGCCTTCAGGGAGTAAAACTGTGCCACATATTGGACTCCAGAGCTGCTTACCCTGAGGCCTGTCTTTACTGCTTAGGAAAGCTGCATTTGCACCAGTTGGAGTGCACTTGAGGATCAGGGCAAGAGACCCCTCCCCTAGAAGACCATCACAAGCAACTCATTCCTCTCAAGTTTACTGATAATAGAGGGCTGCAAATCTCCAGAGCTTTGGGAAAACACTAAGTAGTACTCTTTGTATTTTAATTTTGTAGGCTTTATTTATTTTTCAGGTTTTTCTTATATTTCATCTCTTTTTTTAAATTTTTTAAAATTTATTATCAGCGTAGCAGTATTCATTGTTTTTGCACCATACCCAGTGCTCCATGCAATCCATGCCCTCTCCAGTACCCACCACCTTTTTATTTCATCTCTTTTTAAATAATTTGTATTAGAGGGAGAGAGTGTGTGTGTGGGGGGGGGTGAAATACCTGAGCTGAAACTCAACAAAACTGAGCCACCTAGTCTCCCCTCAAAGAGAATCTTCAATGAAAAGAAGTTAAAATTATATCAATCCTAAATATGTAATAATAAAAAGGAAGTGTAGGAGAAGGAAGATAAAGAAGAAAGACAAGAACAAAGGAAGAGTACTCCAGGAGTAACATGAATTTTACCAAAGTGCGACATGAGACAAACTAGAAAGAAAGAAATAACTGTATTAGTAGTATCTTTGCAGTATGACCAAATGTATTTTTTTATTCTACATACTTGAAAAAAAATCTTCCTATTTTTAAGGCATGCATGAATTAGTTCAATTTTATCTTTAATATTGAAAGAAAAGATGTTATATAATTTACTTTCCCAAATGTCTTAGGACAGGAATTCTCCTCAACCACACTGCATTGCCTAAGGTCGTGGAGGTGATCCTCAACTGTGTTCTCGAACATGAACCAATAATAGTAGTCATTCCTGCATCATGTTTGTTTCTTTAATTGTCCTTACCACAATGCTAAGTATTTACTAATTTAGTTATATACATATTAAGTGGTTTTTTTCTCTCCCACTTATCAATGCCAAAAGGGCAGTCACCTATTCTGTTTTGTTCACCAATGTATAGTCAATTGCCTAGCACAATGACACATTAGGTAGGAACACAATAAATACCTAGGAATGAATAAATATGTAAACCAAGAATGTGAAATTGTATCAGAGTTTGGAAGTATAACTGAAAATCTATAAATACGAAATAAAAAATGATTCATTGGAGCAAATGGTTGCAAATTTGTCATCACAAAATGGGCCATTAGTGTCCAGATTTTTTTTACTACTTTTTCATTACTATTTTTCAAAAAGATCTGTTCTTCCAAAAATGAAAAATAGCCATATCATCTGAGTAAAGAATAACTAATTGTCTTTGACGTAGTGTAAAGACCAGAACCATCACTAAGGTGAGGCAATTGATGCATCCAGAGCACACATGTCAGGAGACATTCACTCCTACGTTTGCACAAGCCTCACCCATGAAACTTCATGACCCTGCAAGTGACTGACTCCTTAAATTTTGTACCCTAGGGGCTTCATTTGTCTAGTTCTGGTATCTCTGTTAATTTATCTATTATTTATACTTTTTATAAAACGTATCCTTGAAAGAGAAATGAGTCCATCTCCAGGCTATCTCAGCTTGCCAACAATAGGTTCATGAATGTTCTTTGCATACACAGATTTCTTTCCATCTCTTGGCTGCCTGCCAGGACTACATAACAAAACTTCCAGGTTGGTGACCACTATCTACTTCCTTTCCTCCAATCCCATACTGTTGATTGTGACCAAGCTGACTGGCTACACTAAACATTTTCGTTATCCAGCCTTAGCTGTCTGTAATGAGACTTGTTATTCTTTTCTTCTTATCACTTTGTGCAGGCCAGAGATTACAAATGAGGTGTTGGGTCTCAGTGCATAGACACCTTTCATTGCCTCAAACATACTTAATGTTAACTACTTCATTTAACTGTTTACTTCATTTCCCTAAAGTCTACTTTACTGTTTTCAAAATGGTGTTGACATTTGTCCATATTTCCTGACTGTCAATGAGATTTATAAATAATAATATTGGGAAATATGCAATTCAGTACTCTGCATATAGTAATCACTTAACAAATGTGAAATAGTATAAAACACAAAAATGAATCATTACATCTTTATAGAATAAAATGATGTAATATATAATTTTATGTGTTTCCTCAATATAAAACTTTACTACTTGATCTTTTATTCCTAAGGGAGACTTTATATTTTGAAGTACATTCTGTGATTTTCTTTCTTTTACCAGATTGCTCTAGGTCATCACCAGCCCACTCAATGGGAATATACTATTTTATTCAATCAAAACTAAGCAACACGGGCGCCTGGGTGGCTCAGTGGGTTAAGCCGCTGCCTTCGGCTCAGGTCATGATCTCAGGGTCCTGGGATCGAGGCCCGCATCGGGCTCTCTGCTCAGCAGGAAGCCTGCTTCCCTCTCTCTCTCTCTCTGCCTGTCTCTCCGTCTACTTGTGATCTCTCTATTTGTCAAATAAATAAATAAAATCTTTAAAAACAAAACAAAACAAAACAAAACAAAAAAAAAAACTAAGCAACAGTTTTAACCCTCCTTCTGAAAAAGAATCTCTTCTTGCTTGGCAAAGGCCTTTCCCATGTTTTAGGGGCATTGCCACCAGGGTATTTCCTATGTAACGCCATTAAACTTTCCCCAGGAAATCAACCAAAAGTCAGGGAGTTCATAGTTCATCCCTTCATGCTCCTTGTCTGGACTGCATGGGCTTCTATACACAGTAAAGAAACTGTCTTCTGCTTGGTATTTAGCCTTGTGTAGTATGGGCTATTGTTACTGCCTCAGATTTGCCCAAAGTCTAGTTATGTCTCATATATTGTAAGACTTGGAAATGGAATGTTGGTTCTTCATTGCCAATGGCAACACTTGAGACTATTGTGTGATTCACGTATTTTCAACTCCTCCTGCTCTTTTGCTTTGAAATGCATCAGGCCATGTGTAATCAGAGAACAAATATGATCACTGAAAGCAAATAGATAGAACTAATCTGTCATACATGATTCACACAGAGATTGTTTTTCATCTTTCTATACATGACACAGAGCTCATCTAAATGAGAAGTTCAGTTTTACCAGCACCATTTATTGAGGAGACTGTCTTTTTTCCACTGTATATTTTTTCCTGTGTTGTAGAAGATTAACTGACCATAGAGTTGAGGGTCCATATCTGGGCTCTCTACTCTGTTCCACTGGTCTATGTGTCTG
Organism: Lutra lutra; assembly: GCF_902655055.1. NCBI lineage: Eukaryota > Metazoa > Chordata > Mammalia > Carnivora > Mustelidae > Lutra > Lutra lutra. The sequence goes on along the minus strand of NW_025923846.1, from coordinate 462,076 downwards.
TTTTTATGCCAGTTCCATGCTGTCTTGGTGATCACAGCTTTGTAGTAAAGCTTGAAATCAGGTAACGTGATGCCCCCAGTTTTTTTTTTTTTTTCAACATTTCCTTAGCGATTCGGGGTCTCTTCTGTTTCCATACAAATTTTGGATTATTTGCTCCAGCTCTTTGAAAAAGACCCATGGAATTTTGATCAGAATGGCATTAAAAGTATAGATTGCCCTAGGCAGTATAGACATTTTAACAATGTTTATTCTTCTGATCCAAGAGCATGGAATGGTCTTCCATCCTTTTGTGTCTTCTTCAATTTCTTTCATGAGTGTTCTGTAGTTCCTTAAGTACAGATCCTTTACCTCTTTGGTTAGGTTTATTTCCAGGTATCTTATGGTTCTTGGTGTTATAGTAAATGGAATCGATTCTCTAATTTCCCTTTCTGTATTTTCATTGTTAGTGTATAAGAAAGCCACTGATTTCTGTACACTGACTTTGTATCCTGCCACATTACTGAATTGCTGTATGAGTTCTAGTATTTTGGGAGTGGAGTCTTTTGGGTTTTCCATATAAAGAACCATGTCACCTGCGAAGACAGAGAGTTTGACTTCTTCATTGCCAATTTGGATACCTTTTATTTCTCTTTGTCGTCTGATTGCTGTTACTAGGACTTCTAATACTATGTTGAACAAGAGTGGTGAGAGTGGGCATCCTTGTTGTGTTCCTGATCTCAACGGGAAGGCTGCAAGCTTTTTCCCATTGAGGATGATATTTGCTGTGGGTCTTTCATAGATAGATTTTATGAAGATCAGGAATGTTCCCTCTATCCCTATATTTGAAGCGTTTTAATCAGGAACAGATTCTGGATTTTGTCAAATGCTTTTTCTGTATCAATTGAGAGGACCATGTGGTTCTTCTCTCTTCTCTTATTAATTTGTTCTATCACATTGATTGATTTGCAAATGTTGAACCATCCTTGTAGTCCAGGAATGAATCCCACCTGGTCATGGTGGATAATCTTTTTAATGTGCTGTTGGATCCTGTTTGCTAGGATCTTGTTGAGAATCTTAGCATCCATATTCATCAGTGATATTGGTGTGAAATTCTCCTTTTTGGTAGGGTCTTTGCCTGGTTTGGGGATCAGGTTAATGCTCGCTTCATAGAAAGAGTCTGGAAGTTTTCCTTCTGCTTCAATTTTTTGAAACAGCTTCATAAGAAAAGGTGATATTTCTTCTTTGAAAGTTGGGTAGAATTCCCCAGGGAATCCATCAGGTCCTGTGCTCTTGTTTTTTGTTCAAATGTTTTCAAAGGCAACTCCCATCACAGCTCAAGACTGTAAATTAATGACAAAAACAAATCCTTTGGTTTATTATCTGTTCCACCCACCTGACTTTTCATTGCACTCAAGATACATTAAAGATTTGATTGAATGTTTAATGATTTTTTAATTAATTTGCCAGGGTTGCATCTTTTAGAGAAAGATCTTTGAATATTCATCACAGATAAATGATAAGCATGTGGAATTAGAAAGGATATGTTAATTAGCATTAATGGAAAATCTACCATATGAAAATTATTGTGATAGGTTTTATGGGAATATAAGGAAAATGTCTTAGTCAGCTTGGGCTGCTATAACAAAATACTATAAACCGAGTAGTTTCTCAACAATAGAAAAGAGTATCATCCTGGAGGCTTTAGGTCAGATATCAGAGTACCAGCACTGTCAGGTTCTGGTGAGAGAACTCTTCCTCTTCCACATTGCAGATTACTAACTGCTCATTGTATCCTCATGTGGTGTAAAGAGAGCCAGCTAGCCCTCTGACTTCTCCTTATAAGGACACCAATCGGATACATGAGGGCTCACCCTTGTGACCTAATTATCTCCAAAGGTCCCAACTACAAATACCATCTTACTGGAATTAGGATTTTAACATGAATTTTTGAGAGGCACAAATATTCAGTCAGTAACAGGTGACTAATAATAGTTATCTCAAGAACTTCACTTTAGAGTTATAGATCATTAAGGCATAACTCTGGAACCGTAAGCTTAGAGTTGCTTGAGGAAAATCCTACTGTATATGCCTGAGCCTGTAGTGCTCAGTGTGTCTAGGAAATATGCTATATTGAGTAGAAAATAATCCCTTTTTCCAAATGGTCTTAACATGAAGTAGAGAAAAGGTGAGGAGGAAAAAAATCAGAAATCAATCACAGAATGGTATGTGCAAATTGAAAGTTTAGCTAAATGTTTTCATCACTTACAGTTTCTGAGGGGCAGAGATTCATTCAACCCAGCTTTCCTTCTAGAACTATTTGGCACTCTTGTGTCCCTATTACTCTGCTAAGAATATTCTCGATGAGGTTCAATTCTTGCCTCTCTGGGACCCATTATTGCCTCCATCCCCTTCATACATTCTTAGCTCAATGCCATACTCTCCTTAGTGCTGCCTTAACATGAAATTTGAATCTTCTCTACCGCACACCTTTATTCTCTTGCCTCAGTCTCTTTTTCTGTGTTATTAATGTTTTTTTTCTTTCCTTTTCCCTTTTCAGGCCTAGTGTAAAATGTAAAGTTCAATACCACATGAAACTTTAGAAAACACCTTTCTAGAACTATTACTCTTGACATGACAGTTGGCTTTTAGCCATGGATCATATGCAGAGACTAATACACATAGGAAGAAATCAATAAGCTTCAATTTATACAAAACAAATGAAATAGAACAATATTTGAAAGAAAGATCCACAGTATCACAAGAATGTGCTTGGTGTCGGGTATCATTTGCAAATGATCAATTCTGATAGTAACTAGAAGTGCCATAAGTTTAGAAAAGAAAGACATGTCTCTGGATTAGTCTAGAACAGTCTCATGGATTATCAATAACCATTGTTAGATTATGAAGACAGATATGATTTAGAAAGTGAAAAAGATTGGGAAGGTTGTTCTATAGGAAGGTAATCTGTGGTTAACGATGGCTGCATAAATGTATTACAAGTGAAGCCCCGCTAAAAATAGTAGTACATATGTAGCTGAGGTCTAATTCCACCTAAATCTGGGTTTGGATCTCATGACTCCCCTCCATGTTTTTCTAATGAATGCCTTGGCAATGTATAGAAAATACGTACATGTGTATGTGTGTGTTTATATGTGTGTGTATCTATACACTAACAAGTTTCTCCACATATAGAGAAGAGCACTTTTTTTTTTTATTTGACAGACAGATCACAAGTAGGCAGAGAGGCAGGCAGAGAGAGACAGGAGGAGGAAGCAGGCTCCCTGCTGAGCAGAGAGCCCGATGCGGGACTCGATCCCAGGACCCTGAGATCATGACCTGAGCCAAAGGCAGAGGCTTTAACCACTGAGCCACCCAGACGCCCCAAGTTTCTCCACATATAAAGTGAGATACTCTTTCATTGTGTGCCTCTGTCTCGACTACTGAGACTGGATTCAAATGCAAAGTAATAAAAGTATAGAGAATGGAATATTACTATATTAAAGGATATGCTTGCAAATAGACTCCAAATAACACTGATAGGAGTTTAGAAGAAATCTCATTGCATTTGCTAACTTTTCTAATGCAGGTCAGGTGTATAACCTGTCTCCTGAGAAGAATACAATATGCCGAATAAGACTGAGTGAGAATAGCCAACACTAGAGAGGAAATAATCACCCTTCTCTTCACTTTTTGTGTTTAACAATGATGGGAAGGCTAAGTGTTTAGCCTAAGTAAGGTGTTAATTGAAGTCATTGGCATGACAATATAAACATGAAATGGTGTGCTTGGCTACATTGTCATTTCTAGTTATGTGGATATATATATATATATATATATATATATATATATATATCCACATAACTAGAAATGACAATGTAGCTATATATATATATATATATATATATATATATATATATATATGCTGGTGCTATTATTTTTCATGGGGAGTTTTAGTTCTTTGCATTGATCTATCTGCTTTACACCTTTTATGTGCACAGATTTCCATTCTTCCTAATACCTAGGGTTCCAGCTCCATTTCTAGGATAACTTTATTTCCCACTTGATTTCTCCCTATTCCATTCTATAGAGTCTCATTTATTCATTGGTTTGTTCATTGTTTATTCAATGAAGAAAGTGAAGGAAGACCTTATTGAGAGACAAAAGAGAATAGATCCAGGAGAAAGAAGGAGGGAAAAAAGTTAAATCTTCCTCTAAACCCTTTCTTCTGGGCTCTAGATATTTTCATAGCCTCATGCTTTCTGCAGAGGACTTGCAGAAAATAAGTTTGATGAAAGAAGAAACTACCAATCATAACCCAAGAAAAATGTCATTATTATCCTTTTACATAAATAAACAAGAAGTCTGTAGAGGTCAATCCTCAAACACAGCAAGAGAAGCAGAATCAATATCATCAGGTATGATAAGTCTTTTTCAAGAGGGCCTTCCTATCTCACGAAGTGACATAACCTTCCTGTCTCTATTGCTACTAATGTAGTCCTATAGGGAATACAGATTTCCATATCTGGAACTCTTCTTTTCACATGAAGAATTGAAAGCCACATCATTCTTTCATTTTGTTTTCAATGATCCTTGAGATAATGAGTGGACATTATAGTTTTCTGCAATAACATAATGTGAGATCCTCTTTGACTCTGTCCTAGAGGAAGCCCATGTCATGACATAAATACTAACCTAGAAGCCATAACAGTCTAGGTTCAAGCCTTATGCTCTTTCATAAGTCTATGACCCTGGAGAGCCACTCATCACCTTTAACTTTAGTTTCCATCCCTGAGAAAGAGAAAGATAATATTTATGTTCTAGAATGATGATAAGCTTAAGTGAAATTGATGTGTATGGACACACTTTTTAAAATTTTAGGTGTTGTTATTATAAGATCAATACATTAATCATATTTTTTAAAATACAGTTGATATATTTCAAAATTTTTAGAATTGGTGACTCCTTAAGAAATACTTTTGAATAATGAATGCTGTAATTGCAAATCATTTCCATTATTTTAAAAAAGTTTGAGTATGTTGCCCAAGACCCAATAAAGTGATTTTAATTATCAACCAATGACATGAGCAAAAACACATGATAAAATAATTACATGGATAATTCTGCCTCTCAGATAAAAATATTTCAGTGCCCTCAGAGCACTCTATTAAAGGAAATTATGTAATCTTAGCAAGCCTTTTCTTGAATATAAATAGACACATTGAATTTCATACTTGAAATATAATCTCATTACTACAGTAATGACAACTAATAATTCTCGTAAATCTTGCACAGTCGTGAAGTTACAAAGATAGCACATCACTGTGAAAACAGCAGGAATCTTAGAACCAGACATCCGTGGTTTCCATATGTGAGTTATTTAACATCAAGCATGTTATTGACCTTTCTGTCTGGAGGGGAACACCATTTCCCACTCCAGGTTTCCAAGAGGAGGTTATCTTCCCTTAGCACATTCTGGCCTTCCTCTACTTCATCATTCATTCCACCCTAGTAATAGTGAAGTTTACATAACTAATTGATTACTTGAGGAAGAATAACTACATCCTTTAATTAATTTGACTCTTTTCTCTTTTGCTGCTAATCGTGTCCTTAAAAAGCACACGTTTTCCTCCAGTCCTCTGTATTGCCCATAATCGGGAGGGTAAATCTGCTTAGGTCTGAGGTTCAGGATTAGCAGGAGCATTTGACTCACCTATTGAGAGCCATTCTTGTCAACTAGGTATCTATTATTATTTCAACCCCTATTTTGAGGCCTGGACTATTTTTTTTTTTTCTCAGCTTCTCCAGATTACACCAGGGTAAGGGAGGGACAATAGTAACTTTGTGATGGCTTTGTTAAAATCCCAACATCAAATGTATCAGCCAGAAATACTGAAAAATAAAACCAAAAGAATGGAATTTGGGAGAGCAAAGTATGCACATGGAAAACATTGGTGGTTTAAGGATAAGTAATTTGGGCCTTGCTGCTCTGACTGTGGTGATTTGTAGAGGTAGCATTAGGTTCATATGTGTTTTTAAATTCTATGATTGACTAAATTGAAATATTTTAGCCCAGCCATGTGGTATTTTCGTTGTGGTAGATGATTGTAGCTTGCAGGGTTTTTGTTTGTTTGTTTGCTTGCTTGCTTTGTCCATAATTAAATGGCTTTATTTTCCTGCATACAGAAGTTTAGACGAAGGTCCCTGGGCTTCAGGAAAGATATTCAAGAAGGGATATCAATGAGAAGGGTCCATGAGAGACAAAATCAGAGATGGAAAGTGGAAATCTCAGCAAACCGGGATGGGGCCTCTCAGTTCTCAACAGAGGTGCAGACAGAATCTGGCAAAGACTCAAAACTCCAGGGCTTAGAAAGGGCAAAATTCCAGAATCAGGAAGCTGCAGCCTCCTCCTCTTTTTTTCTTTTTCTGGCTGAAGCAAATGTTCCACTGCAAGGAAGAGTACAGGCATTTCAGGTATTAGTGGGAAATACAGTGTTTGCTGCTTCTAAATTGCCAGGTAGTGAAGTTCTGCATGTATCTCAAAGCACTACTGGATTTTTAGGTTAATCCACTGAGCTACCCTGGTGCCCCGATACATGTATTCTGATACCTCTGTGCTCCACAGTGTGTTTTTATTTTATTTTATCTTTATGGATTTTTTTTAATTTTATTTATCTTTTTAATTTCTTTTCAGTGTTCCAGAATTCATTGTTTAAGCACCACACCCCATGCTCCATGCAATACATGCCCTCCATAATACCTACTACCAGCCTCATGCAAATTCCCACTCCCCCTCCTCCAAAACCCTCAGATTATTTTCTCAGAGTCCACATTCTCTCGTGGTTCATCTCCCCTTCCAATTTCCTTCAATTCCCTTCTCCTCTCCATCTCCCCATGCCCTCTGTATTATTTATTATGCTCCACAAATAAGCAAAACCATATGATAATTGAATCTCTCTACTTGACTTATTTCACTTAGTATAATCTCTTCCAGCCCCGTGCATGTTGATACAGAAATTGAGTATTCATCATTTCTAATGGAGGCATAACACTCCATAGTGTATATGGACCACATCTTCCTTATCCATTCGTCTGTTGAAGGGCATCTTGGTTCTTTCCACAGTTTGGCGACTGTGGACATTGCTGCTATGAACACTAGGGTACAGATGGCCCTTCTTTTCACTACATCTATATCTTTGGGGTAAATACCCAGTAGTGAAATTGCAGGATCATAGGAAAACTCTATTTTTAATTTCTTATGGAATCTCCACACTGATTTCCAAAGCGGCTGCACCAACTTGCATTGCCACCAACAGTGTAAGAGGGTTCCCCTTTCTCCACATCCCCTCCAACACACGTTGTTCTCTGTCTTGCTAATTTTGGCCATTCTAACTGGTGTAAGGTGTTATCTCAATGTGGTTTTGATTTAAATCTCCCTGATGGCTAGTGATGATGAACATTTTTTCATGTGTCTGTTAGCCATTTGTATGTCTTCATTGGAGAAGTGTCTGTTCATGTCTTCTGCCCTTTTTTTTTGGCAGAAAACAAGTGGCAAAATATATTCTGTATTCATCAGAAATTACTGTAAATATAAGTGGATTACGTACCCCAGTTTTGCCATACATTGTCAGAATGAATATATATACTCTGTATAACACATTCAATTTATATTGATAAAGTCCCAATTCCATGAAAATGAAAGGTTGTGAAAAGAATATATAATCCATGCGGAGGAAAAGGGGAGATGGAGAGGAGAAGGGAGTTGAGGGAAATTGGAAGGGGAGGTGAACCATGAGAGACTATGGACTCTGAAAAACGATCTGAGAATTTTGAAGGGGTGGGGGGTGGGAGGTTGGGGGCACCAGGTGGTGGGTATTGTAGAGGGCACGGATTGCATGGAGCACTGGGTGTGCTGCAAAAATAATGAATACTGTTATGCTGAAAAAAATAAAAAAATTAAAAAAAAATTAAAAAAAAGAATATATAATCCATGCAAAGCATAGACAGAAAAAAATGGAGTTATATCAATATCAGCCAAAATGGACTTTATGTTAGAACTTGTTATAAAGAAATAAACAGACATTATGTATTAGTGATAGTTGAAATTGAACAAAGAAGATATAACAATTATAAGCATATATGCACCAAATATCAAATTCCCATAATATGGAAAGCAAATATTGGAATAACTGAATGGAAAACTGGTTGGAGACTATTTTTTGTTGTTGTTGTTGTTGTTTTATTATTTTATAAACATATATTTTTATCCCCAGGGGTACAGGTCTGCAAATCGCCAGGTTTACACACTTCACAGCACTCACCATAGCACATACCCTCCCCGATATCCATAACCCCACCTCCCCTCTCCCAACCCCCCTCCCCCCATCAACCCTCAGTTTGTTTTGTGAGATTAAGAGTCACTTATGGTTTGTCTCCCTCCAAATCCCATCTTGTTGCATTTATTCTTCTCCTACCCCCTTAAACCCCCATGTTGCATCTCCGCTCCCTCATATCAGGGAGATCATATGATAGTTGTCTTTCTCCGATTGACTTATGTGGCTAAGCATGATACCCTCTAGTTCCATCCATGTCATCGCTAATGGCCATATTTCATTTCTTTTGATGGCTGCATAGTATTCCATTGTTTATATATACCACATCTTCTTTATCCATTCATCTGTTGATGGACATCTAGGTTCTTTCCATAGTTTGGCTATTGTAGACATTGCTGCTATAAACATTCGGGTGCACGTGCCCCTTCGGATCACTACGTTTGTATCTTTAGGGTAAATACCCAGCAGTGCAATTGCTGGGTCATAGGGTAGTTCTATTTTCAACATTTTGAGGAACCTCCATGCTGTTTTCCAGAGTGGTTGCACCAGCTTGCATTCCCACCAACAGTGTAGAAGGGTTCCCCTTTTTCCACATCCTCGCCAGCATCTGTCATTTCCTGACTTGTTAATTTTAGCCATTCTGACTGGTGTGAGGTGATATCTCATGGTGGTTTTGATTTGTATTTCCCTGATGCTGAGTGATATGGAGCACTTTTTCATGTGTCTGTTGGCCATCTGGATGTCTTCTTTGCAGAAATGTCTGTTCATGTCCTCTGCCCATTTCTTGATTGGATTATTTGTTCTTTGGGTGTTGAGTTTGCTAAGTTCTTTATAGATTTTGGACACTAGCCCTTTATCTGATATGTCATTTGCAAATATCTTCTCCCATTCTGTCAGTTGTCTTTTGGTTTTGTTCACTGTTTCCTTTGCTGTGCAAAAGCTTTTGATCTTGATAAAATCCCAATAGTTCATTTTTGCCCTTGCTTCCCTTGCCTTTGGTGATGTTCCTAGGAAGATGTTGCTGTGGCTGACGTCGAAGAGGTTGCTGCCTGTGTTCTCCTCGAGGATTTTGATGGATTCCTTTCTCACATTGAGATCCTTCATCCATTTTGAGTCTATTTTCGTGTGTGGTGTAAGGAAATGATCCAATTTCATTTTTCTGCATGTGGCTGTCCAATTTTCCCAACACCATTTATTGAAGAGGCTGTCTTTGTTCCATTGGACATTCTTTCCTGCTTTGTCGAAGATGAGTTGACCATAGAGTCGAGGGTCTATTTCTGGGCTGTCTATTCTGTTCCATTGATCTATGTGTCTGTTTTTGTGCCAGTACCATGCTGTCTTGATGATGACAGCTTTGTAATAGAGCTTGAAGTCCGGAATTGTGATGCCACCAACTTTGGCTTTCTTTTTCAATATTCCTTTGGCTATTCGAGGTCTTTTCTGGTTCCATATAAATTTTAGGATTATTTGTTCCATTTCTTTGCAAAAAATGGATGGTACTTTGATAGGAATTGCATTAAATGTGTAGATTGTTTTAGGTAGCATAGACATTTTCACAATATTTATTCTTCCAATCCAGGAGCATGGAACATTTTTCCATTTCTTTGTGTCTTCCTAAATTTCTTTCATGAGTACTTTATAGTTTTCTGTGATTCATAGTCTCTTTGGTTAGGTTTATTCCTAGGTATCTTATAGTTTTGGGTGCAATTGCAAATGGGATGGACTCCTTAATTTCTCTTTCTTCTGTCTTGTTGTTGGTGTGAGGAATGCAACTGATTTCTGTGCATTGATTTTATATCCTGACACTTTACTGAATTCCTGTACAAGTTCTAGCAGTTTTGGAGTGGAGACTTTTGGGTTTTCCACATATAGTATCATACCATCTGCAAAGAGTGATAGTTTGACTTCTTCTTTGCTGATTTGGATGCCTTTAATTTCCTTTTGTTGTCTGATTGCTGAGGCTAGGACTTCTAGTACTATGTTGAATAGCAGTAGTGATAACGGACATCCCTGCCGTGTTCCTGACCTTAGCGGAAAAGCTTTCAGTTTTTCTCCATTGAGAATGATATTTGCGGTGGGTTTTTCATAGATGGCTTTGATAATATTGAGGTATGTGCCCTCTATCCCTACACTTTGAAGAGTTTTGATCAGGAAGGGATGCTGTACTTTGTCAAATGCTTTTTCAGCATCTATGGAGAGTATCATATGGTTCTTGTTCTTTCTTTTATTAATGTGTTGTATCACATTGATTGATTTGCGGATGTTGAACCAACCTTGCAGCCCTGGAATAAATCCCACTTGGTCGTGGTGAATAATCCTTTTAATGTACTGTTGAATCCTATTGGCTAGTATTTTGGCGAGAATTTTTACATCTGTGTTCATCAAGGATATTGGTCTGTAGTTCTCTTTTTTGTTGGGATCCTTGTCTGGTTTTGGGATCAAGGTGATGCTGGCCTCATAAAATGAGTTTGGAAGTTTTCCTTCTATTGCTATTTTTTGGAACAGTTTCAGGAGAATAGGAATTAGTTCTTCTTTAAAAGTTTGGTAGAATTCCCCCGGGAAGCCATCTGGCCCTGGGCTTTTGTTTGTTTGGAGTTTTTTGAAGACTGTTTCAATCTCCTTACTGGTTATGGGTCTGTTCAGGCTTTCCATTTTCCTGGTTCAGTTGTGATAGTTTATATGTCTCTAGGAATGCATCCATTTCTTCCATATTGTCAAATTTGTTGGCGTAGAGTTGCTCATAGTATGTTCTTATAATCGTCTGTATTTCTTTGGTGTTCGTTGTGATCTCTCCTCTTTCATTCATGATTTTATTTATTTGGGTCCTTTCTCTTTTCTTTTTGATAAGTCTGGCCAGGAGTTTATCAATCTTTTCTTTTTTTTTACACATTTTTTTTAAGATTTTTTATTTATTTATTTGTCAGAGAGAGAGGGAGAGAGAGCGAGCACAGGCAGATAGAATGGCAGGCAGAATCAGAGGGAGAAGCAGGCTCCCTGACGAGCAAGGAGCCCAATGTGGGATTCGATCCCAGGACGCTGGGATCATGACCTGAGCCGAAGGCAGCTGCTTAACCAACTGAGCCACCCAGGCGTCCGTCAATCTTATTAAATCTTTCAAAGAAACAGCTCCTAGTTTCGTTGATTTGTTCTATTGTTTTTTTTGTTTCTATTTCATTGATTTATGCTCTGATCTTTATGATTTCTCTTCTCCTGCTGGGTTTAGGGTTTCTTTCTTGTTCTTTCTCCAGCTCCTTTAGGTGTAGGGTTAGGTTGTGTACCTGAGACCTTTCTTGTTTCTTGAGAAAGGCTTGTACCGCTATATATTTTCCTCTCAGGACTGCCTTTGTTCTGTCCCACAGATTCTGAACCGTTGTGTTTTCATTATCATTTGTTTCCATAAATTTTTTCAATTCTTCTTTAATTTCCTGGTTGACCCATTCATTCTTTAGAAGGATGCTGTTTAGTCTCCATGTATTTGGGTTCTTTCCAAATTTCCTCTTGTGATTGAGTTCTAGCTTTAGAGCATTGTGGTCTGAAAATATGCAGGGAATGATCCCAAATTTTTGATACCGGTTGAGACTTGATTTAGGACCAAGAATGTGATCTATTCTGGAGAATGTTCCATGTGCACTAGAGAAGAATGTGTATTCTGTTGCTTTGGGATGAAATGTTCTGAATATATCTGTGATGTCCATCTGGTCCAGTGTGTCTTTGAAGGCCTTGATTTCCTTGTTGATCTTTTGCTTGGATGATCTGTCCATTTCATTGAGGGGAGTCTTAAAATCCCCTACTATTATTGTATTATTGTCGATGTGTTTCCTTGATTTTGTTATTAATTGGTTTATATAGCTGGCTGCTCCCACGTTAGGGGCATAGATATTTAAAATTGTTAGATCTTCTTGTTGGACAGTTCCTTTGAGTATGATAGAGTGTCCTTCCTCATCTCTTATTATAGTCTTTGGCTTAAAATCTAATTGATCTGATATAAGGATTGCCACTCCTGCTTTCTTCTGATGTCCATTAGCATGGTAAATTCTTTTCCACCCCCTCACTTTAAACCTGGAGGTGTCTTCGGGTTTAAGAGGAGTTTCTTGTAGGCAACATATAGATGGGTTTTGTTTTTTTATCCATTCTGATACCCTGTGTCTTTTGATTGGGGCATTTAGCCCATTAACATTCAGGGTAAGTATTGAGAGATATGAATTTAGTGCCATTGTATTGCCTGTAAGGTGACTGTTATTGTATATTGTCTCTGTTTCTTTCTGATCTACTACTTTGAGGGTCTCTCTTTGCTTAGAGGACCCCTTTCAATATTTCCTGTAGACTGGTTTGGTATTTGCAAATTCTTTCAGTTTTTGTTTGTCCTGGAAGCTTTTAATCTCTCCTTCTATTTTCAATGATAGCCTAGCTGGATATAGTATTCTTGGCTGCATGTTTTTCTCATTTAGTACTCTGAATATATCATGCCAGCTCTTTCTGGCCTGCCAGGTCTCTGTGGATAAGTCTGCTGCCAATCTAATATTTTTACCATTGTACGTTACAGACTTCTTTTCCCGGGCTGCTTTCAGGATCTTTTCTTTGTCACTAAGACTTGTCAATTTTACTATTAGGTGACGGGGTGTAGACCTATTCTTATTGATTTTGAGGGGGGTTCTCTGAACCTCCTGGATTTTGATGCTTGTTCCCTTTGCCATATTGGGGAAATTCTCTCCAATAATTCTCTCCAATATACCTTCTGCTCCCCTCTCTGTTTCCTCTTCTTCTGGAATCCCAATTATTCTAATGTTGTTTCGTCTTATGGTGTCACTTATCTCTCGAATTCTCCCCTCGTGGTCCAGTAGCTGTTTGTCCCTCTTTTGCTCAGCTTCTTTATTCTCTGTCATTTGGTCTTCTATATCGCTAATTCTTTCTTCTGCCTAATTTTCCTAGCAGTGAGAGCCTCCATTTTTTATTGCACCTCATTAATAGCTTTTTTGATTTCAACTTGGTTAGATTTTAGTTCTTTTATTTCTCCAGAAAGGGCTTTTATATCTCCCGAGAGGGTTGCTTTAATATCTTCCATGCCTTTTTCAAGCCCGGCTAGAACCTTGAGAATCATCATTCTGAACTCTATATCTGACATATTACCAATGTCTGTATTGATTAGGTCCCTAGCCTTTGGTACTGCCTCTTGTTCTTTTTTTTGTTGTGAATTTTTCCGCCTTGTCATTTTGTCCAGATAAGAGTTTATGAAGGAGCAAGTAAAATACTAAAAGGGTGGCAACAACCCCAGGAAAATATGCTTTAGCCAAATCAGAAGAGATCCTGAATTGTGAGGGGGAGAAAGGGGATAAAAAGGGGCTCAGAAAGAAAGAAAAAAAAAACTATTAAAAAAAAGAAAGCCGATAAAGAAATAAATATAAAAAGAGGAAAAAATATATATATATATTAGATAAACTATTTAAAAAACGTTAAAAAAAGAAAATGGTAAAAGTTAAAAAAAATTTAGCAGAAGAAGAGAAAAAGAAAAAAAAATTGAAAAAGAAAAAAAAATTAAATTAACTGCAAGGCTAAAAAATCATGGGGAGAAAGCCATGAGTTCCGTGCTTTGCTTTCTTCTCCTCTGGAATTCCGCCGTTCTCCTTGGTAGGTGAACTTGGTCCTGGCTGGGTTTCCCGTAGATCTTCTGGGGGAGGGGCCCATTGTAGTGATTCTCAAGCGTCTTTGCCCCAGGCGGAGCTGCACCGCCCTTACCCGGGGCCGCGCTGAGTCATCCGCTCGGGTTCGCTTTCGGGAGCTTTTGTTCCCTGAGCGTTTTCCCTGGAGTCCGGAGGACGGGAATAAAGATGGCGGCCTCCTGGTCTCCGGCCCGGAGGAGCCGAGAGCCCGGGGCCCCACTCCTCAGTGCGCCCTCAGAGAACAGTGCCAAATGACTCTCGTCACCCTGGCCTCCGGCCGCGCTCCGAGCTGACCGAGCCTGCGACCGGTTCAAGGCAACCCTGACCTGAGAGTCACTCCTCGGCTCTGTCTCTGCAGCCGGCTTCCCCGTTCTAATACCGGTAAGCTCTGCGACACTGAGACACCCCCGATCCTTCTGCGACCCTGCGGGACCTGAGGCCGCGCTTACCCCGCCTGGGCTTCACCCCAGTTAAGCCTCTGGAGCGATGTCCCTCAGCAGAACAGACTTTTAAAAGTCCTGATTTTGCTCCGTTGCTCCGCCGCTCGCCGGGAGCCGGCCCCTCCCCCCGCGGTCTATCTTCCCGTCGCTTTGGATTCACTTCTCCGCCAGTCCTACCTTGCAGAAAGTGGTTGATTTTCTGTTTCTGGAATTGCTGTTCTTCTTCTCTTCAATCTCCCGTTGGATTTGTAGGTGTTTGCAATCTTTAGATAAGCTATTTAGCTGATCTCCCGCTACCCGAAGTAGTCTCAGCCTGCTACTTCTCCGCCATCTTGACTCCTCCCATCTGTAATAAAATGTTTTTTAATAAAATATTGAAAAAAAAAGATTTTTGTATCTTTCTTATGCTCTGTAGCCAGACAGAGAAGGCCATATTGTAGGATTCTAGGCACATGAAAATCTCAGAGAGCGTAAAGTACCAAAAACAGAGAGAAAAGCAGTGGTTGCTGGGACTGGGGTGAGGGAAGGAGCAGTGAGTGATAAGGAGGCCAGGTTTTTCTCTTTGACGGAAATGTTCTTCAAGTAAATGGTTCTGTAACACTCTTAAAGTATTTAATGGCACTTCCATATACCACTGAAAAGGATCCAAGTAAAATTTTATGCAATCTCAAATTCTATTTTATTTAATGAACAAAATCTATTAAGCCACTATACAGGTGTATACCAAACACAAAAATTACAAAGAGAGCAATGACAGAAGAGGGGAAACCATCCTTGTGGTTCCAGTCAGCACGAGCTGCTGCTTGTGGGCTGAGGTTGGTCGTTACACTGAGACAGGTGCTAGCTCAAGTCCTTCACAAACCTCAATTGCAGAGGCTAGACCCTGCTGGATCTCTGGGTCAGGTCGAAGAACTGGTAGCTCTTCCATCTCAGGAGAGTGAATTAGAGCATTGACCACCACCTGCTCTGGCCCCAACAGGGCAGTTGGTGTTACCACTCTTCTTAACGTGTGAGCTCCAGCACCAGGGAGGGTAGGGGCCAGTTTTGTCTCCAAAGATACAGTGAGTTCCACAGTAGGAGCTAAGGCAAATTCCTGATGTGGTTCAGGCTGTTGCTCTGGGCCTGGTGCTGTAGCTCCATGAACAGAAATTATCACCAGCATGATTGTTTTCCCCTATCCTTTATAAATAAAGGAAACTTTTCCCACCACTCAATGTTGCCTGCATCCGAGAACCAATCCCTGTGAAGTCTCCATGACTGAAGACCACTGGGACCGGGATGTGAGACTATTTACTGCTCTCCACCCAACTGCGCTCTATGGAGTCTTGCTCAGTGTGTCCCACCGTGTACCCTCCTCAGGACCACATCAGCAACCCCCATTCCCTCTCACCCACAGCTTCTGGCTCTGTAGGCTCAAGGTGTTGCAGCTGTGAGCACAGAAGCTGGGCACGGTGTTCCAGGTCTCAGCCTGCCATATTGAGCCCCATGTATGTCAACAGCACTTTCAGGCTGGGAAATTCTGGGGGCTGTAACAATGTTCAGAATATCTTTCTACACATGTGTTCAGGAAGGAGGAGATTGCTCTGGGTTAGACAGTTAGGAAGAGGAATCAGAGGACAGGGCACTCTCCCAAATGAATATCCTAGGGAAACTTGTGGTAACCTGGGTCATTGGGCATCTATCTTCTGTCAGAGACCAGTCCTATTCCTTGTCCACCTGTGATCTGGCAATCCTGCCTGAGACAGGCCTGGTTACAGACAACAGGCTGGCAAGAGCCTCAATGAGTGGGAGATCTTGATGAATAGTGAGACCATTTCTGCCCTACATGGTGGATCTGGACACACTCTGTAATCTATCTCCTTGTGCACTTGCCACTTGAATTCAACTGCATGTGCCCAAGGAGTGGTGGTGTCTTGTCTCTTAATTACCCTCACTGCACACGCCAGTGCTCTCTGAAGATCCAACCAAGGAGGGATCAAATGGACTCTGTCTCTAGTCAAGCCTTCCCAGGATCCTCACAATACTTCAAACATTACCTCTTGTGCCCATGTGCTGCCTCTTTCACTAGGTGCCATGAGTGGGTCTCCTTCTACTGACACTAATCTCCCACAGGGTTTGGAATATCTGGTCCCTGTACTCTCACTGGGTCTTATGAGCATCCTTTGAACACCCAGTGTCTAGGTTCCAACATATTGCTGAATTTGGTGGTTTCCATAGACTCTGGTCTACGTCCCAGGATTGGGGTAGAGACAGGGGTCAGAGGGCCCCGTGATGGGGAATGATTCTCTTAGGGGCTAAAGCTGTCATCCATTCCCCTCTGCCCTGCCACAGTACCCATACCCATAGTTTCCTCAGGCCCCTTCTTTTTTACAGAAGAAACTCGCAGACCTTCACCCTTAAAAGGAATCAGAGCTGTGTGGCATGAGGATCCAAGAGTCCCTCCAGCTCAAGGTTCCATTTCTGCTCTGGTGGAGAGGGAAGGCCCTCCTGTATCATTCCACACTCAGTCATATGTTTCACTGCTCCTGGGCTATACTGGCTTCATCATAGCTGGAAAAAAAAATGCACCCATATGTAGAGGAGGCCAGGGGGCATCACATGAAATGTCCTGTGGATGCTAAATCTCATTGTGTCCATTATCACTGTATGACTCCTGACCAGTCTGAAGACCTGGGCTGCTGTCTGCTCTGTGCAGGGATCAAAGTCAAGTCATAGGGAAGCACCTGCACCTAGCGGGGCTTCCTGAATACTTGATGGATAAAAGGGCTGCAACCAGCCCATCACAGATATCTGAGTGGGCCTGGGAATGCCTCTGCAATCCAGGAAACCCTGCTCTGCTTTCACCCAAACCTATTTGGGGTCTCCCAAATGGAGTCTCAGATATCTCTTTCAAATGGCAAAACAGCCCAACTCAAGATCATAGTAATAGTGAGGGATGAGGCAGAGGCTTTATCATGAGAAGCAGGACCTGGATAAATGAGTACAACCACAGGCCCTCTAGCAGAACTTTGCACGGGCCAAGGCACCCAGGTGCACTTTCATATCAAGACCCGACTGAGTCCCTAACATGACTCTGCCCCAGTCAGAGGAGAAAAATGAGGCTTGGGAATTTTGGGACATTTCCAAGACTCACAGCAAGTGGTAGCCAAGTCCAACTAGCAGTTGGGTACAGGATGCTCACCTTGCAAAAAGGAAGCTCAACACCTCTTGGGTGCTGGCAATGTCTCGATATGTGCACAGGAATGCGTAGACATAGCTGAGTTCTCTTCCTAGGAAATTAGGCTCCAGATGTTGTATTTGCTTCTCTAGTAGGTTGGCCGAGTTTGTCCATAGCACACAGGTCTCACTCCTCTTGATCAGTGATCCATATTTACCCTGATGTGAAACGGAGGAGACATGAGTCAGTTCTGTCTCTGGGAGGGCTAGGTGTTGGAGCAAAGACCGAAACACTAAGATGCCAGTGACTTATGGCAAGAGGTGGGACAAGAGAGCCCACAGTCATTAAAACAATAAGGTGACTGGGTGGTCCCTTGGCTTAATCCTAAGAGTCACGGTTTTTGCTCAGGTCATGATCTCAATGTCCTGAGATTGAGCTCCTTGTAGGGCTGCATATTTAGGGCAGAATCAGTTTGAGAATACTGTCTCCCCCTCTGCTTCTCTCCACTCCTTCCCCAGCCTCTCTCAAATCATTCAATCAACCAATCAATTTGTAGATCTTTAAGGAAAAATAAAAACATTTCCTGGTAGACATACAATGAATTGAAGTCAATGATATCTGACCTTGATAGTATCTCAGGTCAGATTATGAGATGTGTATTGATACCACCTCCCTGCATGAACAGCATTTATCTTGTGGTTTCTGATAACATATTCCATTCTTGAGATGAGAGCACAGAGATATTTTCTTAGATGAGACAGCTACGGATATTAGGGCATATAGGATGTTTCGTGTAGCACTGTGAGTTAGCAATAGAAGAGAATCACATCAAATTCCTGCATCATTGAAGGGCTCAATCACTTTAACAAATGACTGGCCTTCTGGAATGTTGTGCAGCAGAATGAAGCTCCTGACCCTGACCCTGGAGAGGCCTGAGGGATGTGTTCATTCAAAACCAAAATGCAGAATAAGAGACATAGTACCATTGGCAACATGTCCCTGTGGGTAAATGTCTTCCAACTCACCATGATCATGTGTAAGACTTGCAGATCCTGGGGAAGACTTTCAAGTCTGGGGACATCTGGGAGCACAGGTTAGGAAAATACCTAACACAGTGCAAAAGAATTCTACATGAATGTCATGAGACATGGTTTAAAGTCTCTTTTCTGATATTATTAAAAATACATGGACAGTTACTCTACATCTGGCCAAGGTAGGGGCAGGGAAATGAGGGCAAGTTTGAAAATGAGATGGTGATGCAGATTCATCTGGGTTCAGGACTCTAGGAGGAATCCCACAGGAGTAATAGTCTGGCTTCTGGGACATGTGTACCATTCTGCTTCACTGGGACCCTGGGGGATGGACTTCCCCAACACCTTCACTCACTCTGAGCCAGTGCTGCACTCTATGGGCAGTGTGGGGCACCTTATGACCTTCAAGGAGGTAGAGCAGAGGATCTCAACATCCAGCTCCTGGCCGATCTCCTGTGTGGAGCTCTGTGAAGACATTGCCGAGCAACCAGGCAGGAAGCCTCAGAGCTCTGTCTGGCTGCCTTTTCTGTTCATCAGACCCAGGGCACTCCATTCCAGACACAGCACACCCCAGTATGCACACACCTCCACCAAGAAGAGAAATGTGGCACAGCTTCAGGGCCTTCATTGTGTTCTGAGAGAGGTAAGATGCACCTCTGAAATCCTTCCCACACTGCCCACCATGACATTGGTGTGGACATAAAGGGATCACCGGGGTATCCACTATCTTGCAACTCCCTCCATCCCAATGGCAGGAACACTCACATATCCCTCTTTTCCAGAAACTGCAGAGGAGAGGACGAGGCAGCCCTGGGATGGCTCAGAGGGTGGATTGCCCTGGCAAAAGCTGTTCTGTATTACCTTATGGAACCTCCTGCTAAATATCCTGAGGCTTTATGCGTGAGTTTTGGGCCACTGTGAGTGTCTGCAGCATGTGAAAAAGCCATTCTTCTAAGGTTTCTGGGTGCCAGAGTCCCGGGAAGTAGGCAAACAGCAAGAAAACATATTTTAGTATTGGATATATCTAGCCAAATAATCCTGGTGCTAGACTACACTAGAATGTGGAAGCCTGTTTACAGGGGTTCCAAATTCTTTTGGGGTCTGCAGTCAAGGAATTAACTTCAGTGCCCGAGATCACCTACCTATGTCCACTCCTGGATTGACACCAAACATACAGTGCTCAGCGTTGCCATCTGCCAATCCCCATTCTGCATGTAGGACACACATTTGAATCCAACACACCCTTCTTCACAGGCCCCTAAGGAAGGTCTGGGTTCAGCCAGGGCCTCAGCTTAGAGAAATACGTGTCTTCAGGAGCAGCTCTCCAATCTTACCTATTTGTCTTCCTCAATAAGCCATTATCCCTGTCAGGGGTGGTCTGGATGTTGTCTGCACAATACAGATGATTTTAGAATATACTTCCTCCAGATGTCCGTAGGCATATGTGGGATAATATCTGTGATATTGGAGCAATGTTGTCACATGCAATAAATAGCTCCAACCACATTCTCTTCTTCTTCTTACCTTAACTGGGTCTGCTATTGGTCAGATTCAACTCTACAGTCCCTACTGGGGCGTGTGTCTGTGTGTATGCATGCACACACGTGTGTGTGTGTGTGTGTGTGTGTGTGTGTGTGTGTGTGCACATGCACACTCTCTCATATGTGTATACATGTGTTCATCAGTGCTCAAATTCTGGAGTCCCAGATGATGGCAGCCTTACCAACAGAGGGCTGGATAATAGATTCCCAAGATCGTATGCTTTCCAATTTTAAAAGCAAGAAGGGATTGCAGCCTTGGCCTCTGAAGGTGAGAATTCACCCTTACCCCGGGAGACTGCAAATCGTGTCTGAGGACAATTACCTCCTTTCCAATGAGTGTGATATGGATAGGGTTCCACTCAGTGTGTTGCCATGACTTGGACTGCTCCTCAGACAAGAACTTGCTGGAATGCCTCCTATCTAGAATATCAGTGCTCATACTCACCCTTATACCATTCCCATGTCTGTAGCCACTTCTTTTAACACAATTTTTTTTTTCCAGAGCCCTCCAGTGAATGGCTATGTGCATCCAGGGTCCCTACTTTGAGGACACTGAAAAAGCTGGGCTTATGCCTTATTCAGCCTTCTTACCATTCTGGGCAAGGTCCTAACCCTGTGGAGGTCTTCCTCTCAGTTGTTTCCTGAAATCCCATATCCTGTTTACACATCTTTGTGTAATCTTGCCCCTGGAGTGTGGTCTGGACTTAGTTATTCCTACCATTACACAGAACACGGCTACATGACCCACAAGCCCCTTCTGAGATTCAGGTATTAAAGCTCATTGCCCAGTCCTATGCTGAATCTGATCTGTATTCTTTCTCAGATTTTCACTCAAGAGTACAAACCCCTATGTTGAACCATGACCCAGACATGTGCATGTTACGTACCAATGAGTGACAACAACAGACAGAACTCATACCTTTGAGGTGGACTGAATCCTGCCAACACCCCTAAATGAGCTCAGGTTCTCAGTGAAGCAGGTCCTGCCTTGGTGTTATCAACAGCCCCAAAGTATGGAGAGGCTCTGGCAGGAAACCCTAGCTGAGCACCCATGGATTCCTGATCCTCTGAGACTGAGACAGTGTCTGTTGTTTAAGCCACTGAGTGTGTGGTAATGTGGTCACACAGAACTAGGAGTGGGGTACTGATACTCTCCACCTGCCCCAGGCCTTGGCCCTCCTTCCCTTCCCCCTTGCTCCTCTCTTCAGCTTCCTTCATTACCCTGACTTCATTTCTAATCTCCATTGCAGGAATATCATATTCTGTTTCCAATCCTCTGCACCATGGTGCCCTCTGCCAGGCTAAATATACTCTGATTTGTGCAAGGCTGTCTCATTCTTTTCCTGCCACAGGAATTTTCAATGTCACCTCTGCACTGCCTCCTCACACCCCTCACCTGGTGTGGCTCACGATCCAGTTATAGTCCCTTTCTCTTTTCTTATGGAGCAAATGTCCTTTTTGTTCACCTTTATGGTTCATGTTTGTCCATCATCCCTTCTAGACCCTGAGCTCCTAGAGGGAGAAACTGGTTGCCTGAAAAACACTGGCACCATCTGAGTTCTCAGGGCCCAGTTGCTGAATGAACGGGCTAGAGTATCCAACCCACCAGTGTCCAGCTCTATTGCCAAAGCCTATTTGATTTTCGTCAAGTGTAAGTCCTTTCTTTCCCCCCTATGGAAACTCTATGTTCCATGTTACGCTCAAACTCATGATCCTGATATCAAGTACCACATGCCCTAGTGGCTGAGGAATCTGTGTACTTCTTGGTCATTTTCTCATAGGTTCTAGGCTGATAATGATTGAAATTTATTTGTTGATTTCAACATGTTGTAGGTATATTATGCTATGCTGAAATACTCCCCAAACTTTAGTAGCATATCAACATAAATTTCCCCACATAAAAGTGCTGAGTGGATCTTCAGTTTGGAGATGGAACTCCTTCATATGGCCTTTTTGGAATCTAGAGTCCCTCCACCATAGACCTTCCCAATACCTGGGTTGTCATGCAACTCTGACACCATTAGCACTAGAGAAAGATGACAAATACACAAAGAGGTTGTTTCCATTCAGGTTCTGATGGCCTAAATATACACCTTTATTCTCAATCTTTTATTTAACAATTTGTAGCCTTTATTTGTTTATTTATTAGAGAGAAAATAACTCATGAAGGGGGGGGTCAGTTGGAGAGGGAGGAGAACCAAAGAGATGCTGAGGTGAGGAGGACAAGGGTTTATTTATATGGAATGGAACAGCTTGGGTCAAACAGAGCAAGTCTCCACCAACTGTGGTAGGCCGGGAGTAATGAGTAATCTTAGATCCCTGTGCCCATGACCTGCCATCTGGAGAAAACTTCCAGGGATTGCTTCATGGGCTCAGACAACACTGAACGATGGGAAAACTTTCCTTTATTTAGAAGGACACGAAAAGTCAATCATGGTGTGGATACTTTCTCTTCATGAAGTTACAGCACCAGCAACAGCCCCAGAACAAGATCCTGAACTACTTCAAGAGCTATCTCCAACCCACTGTGTTGCATGCTGCAGCTTTCGAATTTGACTGTCCTGGGTGGGAATAAGTTGTGTGGGTGATATAGCTGTGGATATAGCAGAGGGGAGGAAACCGGGTTAATGAGGCTACTGCAAAGTTCTATCATCAAAGAACTACACAATTGAAACTTTTGAGAATTTGCTACTGCGGGGGATGTCCCTGGATTAAAGGTGCTCATGTGGTGAAGCAGGGTGGAATCATTAAGCAGGTGAGGCAGCGTGATTATCCTGGGGGTCACAAGAAGAACAGTTGGGGCCTGAAAGTTTCAGAGTCCTCAGGTATCAGTTGGGAAAAGCTGGCTGAAAAACATGAGGTTAGGTGCTGACTTTTTGTTCTATGTAGTCCTAAACCTCAAATCACAGCACAGTTGGGCGACCACATTCCTGGGAGGAGTCCACCAAAACCAAAACAAACAAGCAAGCAAACAAACAAACAACAACAACAACAACAACAACAAAAAAAAAAAAAAAAAAAAAAACAGAAGCATGGCAAGGTCTCCAACACTCAGGAGGTACAGCGTGACTCTGTGCCACAGAAATCCATAGAAATTGTATTTGGAACTCATTCACGTGCCTGAGATAAAAATGCTTGGCACTGGCTGGGTGAACACAGAATTCTGACAGAAATCAAGGAGGTAAGACTGATGGAATGCTTTTCTATGAGAACTCACTGAAGAGTTGGGGTGCAAATTTTCAGCTCCTGGGTAGAGAGCATGGTGAAGCCATTTCATCCCACCCATTTGTGCTGTAAGCCTTCAGGGAGAAATACAGGGCCACATACTGGAATCCAGGGCTGATTACATGGAGTTCTGCCTCTTCTTAGTAGAGTTGCATGTGCACCAGCTGAAGTACACCTGAGAATCAGTGCAACAGACCCCTCCCCCAGAAGACCATCACAAACGGCTCCTTCCTGTCAAGTTTACTGATCATAGAGGGCTGCAAAGCTTGAACTTTTAGGGAAAACACTAGGAAGCATTCTTTGGTTTTGTTTGTTTGTTTGTTTGTTTTTTAGCTATTTATTTATTTATTTATTTATTATTTTTCAGTTTTTTCTTATTTTTCATCTTTTAAAAAATAATTTGTATTCCTTTTTGAATTCATATTATTTAGTTTTATCACTCTTATTGTATTTTCTTTTTACTTTTCTATTTTTTTAAGATTTTATTTACTTATTTGACAGAGGGAGATCACAAGTAGGTAGAGAGGCAGACAGAGAGAGAGGGGGAAGCAGGCTCCCCACCGAGCAGAGAGCTCAATGTGGGGCTTGATCCCAGGACAATGAGATCATGACTTGAGCCGAAGGCAGAGGCTTAACCCACTGAGCCACAAGGTGCCCCTTTCCTTTCTTTTCTTAACACAATTATGAGATAGAGAAATTCACCTGAAAAGAAAGAGCTGGAAGTAGTATTCATTACCAGGGATTGAATCACTATGGATATAAGTCAAATATCTGAACTAGAATTTAAAACAATTATTCAAATTGTTGGCTAATAAAAGCATAGAAGACACTAGAGAATCCCTCACTGTAGAAATAAAAGAACAAAAACTAGGCAGATATAAATTTAAAATGTTATTACAGAGATTCAGTCCCAAATGAAGACTATGAGAAGGACAGTGAATGAGGCAGAAGCCCTTTTTATATTAAAATCACAGAAGGATTTGGCCCAGAGTTGCAAAGTCCCCTCTTCAGTGAGGTACTTATTTTGGTGATCACTCCCATCTTGGATCCAGAGCTTACTGTCAGACAGTGACAGGGCAGTCACCTCTACACTCCATGGTCTTCACAAGCTGAGCACATTGTACGTTTCTTCTCTGTACATTGTACATTTGTACATTGTAATATACAAAATCTGTACATTACATAGTGTTTGAAGATCCAACTGCCACAGGGACTTAAACTAAACCCTGTTGCCTCTCCTTTTCCATGGGGGATAATAAAAACGCTGTCCCAGACACACTGCATTAAATGGGTAATACACATGACATAGTCACCAGAGTGATTGGTACATAGAAAAGGCTCAATCTGTGTAAGGATCCATACATCCTCAGAAAGCAAGTGGCCAGCTGTCTAACTTTATATTCCTCCTCCCCGGTCAAGAATTTTGGGACCCATCCCTGTTGCCTAGGTCCCGCATGGCTCCCTTTTCTAGCTGGCCCCTCCCCACCATACCAGAGTACACAATACAAAATTTCCATTTCCCTGTGAAAACTTTTTTCATGTTAAGATTCAGTTATTGGGTTTTGTTGTTGTTGTTGTTTGTTTGTTTTGTTTTGTTTTCAATGAGATAAGAGTTGTTGCCTTAGCCACCACTGTTTACTTCAAGGGTTGACTACTCTTGCTGCTGTCAGCACTGTTAACCCTACTGAGGAGAGAATCAGCCCAATTCTCCAGCCCCTACCCAACCTCCACCTGGTCTCAGTGAGGGGACAGTCCTGGAGGCTCAACATGGGGCCTTGCCTGTCACAGCAGCTCACTGCCTAATGGGCTTCCAGAGCAGAACTCAGAGACTTCACTGTTGTTTCTCACAGCCAAGAGAAGGGTATGAAGATCTGTATCTTCTTTTTTTTTTAAGATTTTATTTATTTATTTGACAGAGAGAGATCACATGAAGGCAGAGAGGCAGGCAGAGAGAGGGGGAAGCAGGCTCCCCACTGAGTGGAGAGCCCGATGCGGGGCTTGATCCCAGGACCCTGAGATCATGACCCGAGCTGAAGGCAGAGGCTTTAACCCACTGAGCCACCCAGGCGCCCCAGATCTGTATCTTCTTTCCTTACCCATCTTATGTCTTAATGCAGCTATTCTAGCACTTGAAGTAAAGATACCTTCAAATACAGAACCTGGTAAGACTCAACTTCCTTGGAACCTGACCTCCATTTCCTTGGAAATTAATCTTAAGTGTATTGATGAGAGAAGGAGACTCTCACACCAGATGTGACAGTGGGAAATGACCCAGAGACACCCTGTTAGGTTAGGACACATATTACCCACATCTGAAGGTCGAGAGAAGCATTTGAAAACCTCCAGAAAAAAACTGCATTGCATGCACAGTCGTTCCTTCTCATTAAGGGGCATGTACACGTACTTGGTCTCAAAATCTTTTGAAGTCATGACAACATTAATTAACTTACACCTACAGGTTACAGAAGGATGGTATAATATTTATTATATGTTAAATCTGTATATACTTTTGTTTATATGTGATTACATTTTAAGCATATGTACATTTCTACTATTAAAATTTTAACTTCAATGATTTTCTTTAAAAATTATAGGCTTCTGTTTGTTATTAGTTTGGCCTTTCACATCATCTCCTTGGGAGACAACAGTAAGAAGCATTTTATTTATAGTCTCTTTTGATTGTATATTTATTTCTTAATCATGTCCCGTATTTTCAATGTTTTTAAAACGTTATGAGAGAGAGCAACAGAACAGTAACAGACAAGACATCAACAACGCTACAGCCCAGAAGCTGCAGCAAAAGACACTCAACTGGACCCTGAATAATTTGGGGGAAGGGAATGTTATACCTGAGGTTTTGCGTCCAAGAGACCACCAAAGCCAACACAGATGCAATCACATGAGGGTTTATTTAACAAGCTTAAGCTTGGGCCCAACTATACCCGACACAGCGGAGTAGGGACTTGAACCCCGAGCTTAGTTAAGGCAGGGGTATTTATGGGTTCCTGTTACTAAAGCAGGGTGGGGACTTCTGGAACCAAACAGTGTGAGGGTCTCTGGAACTAAAGCAGGGTGGGGCTTACTAAAGCAGTGTGGGAGGTCTCTGGAACTAAAGCAAAGTAGGGGAAAGCTCAGCCCTTGGGCACAGGGATCTGAGATGGCTGCCGGAGCTAAGATGGCTGTACTTGTGCTAAGGCTAAACCTGAGGTGAGATTGCCTTAATTTTTCTCGGCCTCCACAGGAATGGAAGCATGACAGGCTGGCAGCCCCAGGATTCAAGTCCCTATTTCAGGGCTTTCCAAAGTCATAAGTCATGTTATCCCCCAATTAACTTTGTGGTCATCACTGGCCTCCCAGGTTACGGTCTGAGAACAAACTGGAATAGATCAAGGATGAAATGAAAATCTGAGCAGATTTAAACCACATTTAATCATCCTCTCATGATGATATACTATAAAGTGAAATATATATATCCTAGTGAGGTACTCTTTTACTGTGAAAACACGTTTTACTCCTTTGTTAGTACAGTGTTTCATTTGCTCAGGTCTAGAGGAGTGTGATTTAAGTATATTCAAAACAGCTATTACAACCCAAGTTAAAAGCAAATCCTTGCTTGGCTTACTGCTCACTCTCTGGCTCCAGACCCCATGTCTCTGGAGGAGGCAGGGGCATGTCCCTGGTGGTGGGATGGGGGCAAGGGGTTGAGAGGGTGTTCTGTAGTCATCCCACGTGTAGGTGGTCCCCACCCTGAACACCTGTTTTTAATCCCTGACCGGGGAAATCACAGACTGACTTTAACATATGAAAGGAAGGAAGAGAGAAAATGCTACTGGCAGGGGCCAGGATTTCTCCTTGGGGCCTTAAGCTGGTTCCTGAACCTCCAGTACCCCTGGCAGTTTGTTTTTAATCCTTAAAATTAACAAGTAGTGAGGGCTTACCTGAGCAAACACACTTGGCAGGGAGTTCAATTTTATTGCCTCCCCAGGCAATCTCATAAAGCCCTTTGGTGGTAGTCTAATGCAAAGGGCAAGGAGACCAGCAGATGCTAACATCCAGGCCTCTTGCCTATAGAGGTGCCCCCATGGCTGTACTGCTGCAGGAATGGCGGCACCAGTGTGCTGGACAGGTTCTGCATATGCCCTGCCCACTTCACCAGCCCATATTTTGAACAGAACCAGTGGCAGAGGTGGGTGTGAGGAGGAACAGGCTGCCAGTTGGGTGGGGGCATAGGATCAGGAATGGGGAGAAGGATTGCTTGACCTTGCATAGGGGAAGGGGGGTGGGCGGTTCCTCAGAGTAGGGTGGAAAGCAGACAGCTAGGGTGGGGAGGACAGGCGGGCAGAGCATGGATGATTGATGGCAATGAAGGTGCCTGTGGTGCTGAACCTGCCTCTCTGCTCAGTGAATGCAGCACACTCATTCTTGGTGCCTGGACCTTCCACTGCTGCCGCCTTTGCAGGTGTGTCTTTGAAGCCCTACATTGTCTTCTCCAGAAGATACCTGCAGTTAAGGTTAGTGGATTGGCATCCTGTGCACATAGTCCACGCTCCCAGGCATTGCTCCTTTGTGCCTATCGAAGCATAGAGATCTATCTGTGCCAGGAGACAGAAATGAGAACCTGGGTTGACTGATTACTTAGAAAAGTCACATTCATTGTGATTCACATGGCTTACTATTTTTATGTTATAATTATATTGTGTTTATTATAAGATGGCGTATATTATATTTGCAATGATTATATGTTGGTCATTAATATTGTCATTATTTTTTAAAATGATTCCTAAGTTCACTATGCCCAGATGGCTGGATTTAAATGTGTTTTTCCAAACAGTGCCCTTTAGTGTCCTTTCAGTGAGCACACTGTGGGGAGTAGACAAGCTGTTAAGTAGAGCCAAGCCTGGCATGGAGGATAAAGACTAAATCTCCAGTCATTTCCCTACACCACGCCACACCCTCTCCTCAGCTGTAAAATGAGGATGGCAGTGGAACAGCACAGGAACAGACATGGATGGCCAGGCAGCGCCCTTTAGAGCCAACCAGGCAGCGCTCCCAGAGAGGGAAGGTGGCTTGTAAGCACAACTCAGGCCTCCCTCACATATTAAAAGCCAGGAGGGTGTGGAGAGCACACAGAGTGAACACTCATTTGTGATCTGAGCAGATTATTTATTTTTTATTTTTTAAGATTTTGTTCATTTATTTGATAGAGAGACAGAGATCACAAGCAGGCAGAGAGGCAGGCGGGGGGTGTGGGAATCAGGCTCCCTGAAAGCAGAGAGCCCAATGCGGGGCCCAATCCCAGGACCCTGAGATCACGACCCGAGTTGAAGGCAGAGGCTTAACCCACTGAGCCACCCAGGCACCCCATCTGAGCAGTTTATACAAATACACAAGCTATGTTCAAACGTGATAATTTTATCTGCAACTAATAATTAGACACAAATTCATGCTTAACTTCAGATATAATCAGGGTCATAGAGAAGCCACAGCCTTCTATGAATCCGTAAGTGTTAAGCATGAATCTTTAGAGAATAAGCATATGTCTTCAGCAGGTGTCTACCATATACAATTTTCATTTAGAGTTTAAACACCTGACTCTCTTCCCCTTCTCCCTATGACTCAATGTAGCACTTTGTTTTTCTCAGCAGTTTCACTGAACCCCTCTCAGTAATTTAATAATTATGAGAATTCCAGCAGTGGTTCCAGAAGGCTAAGTGATTCCCTTCTGTAGAAAACAAATACAAACAAGTGTAGGAATCATCTTTACTATGTAGTCCTTAGGGTAAGGTGATTAAGGAAAAGAAAAAGACAGCCATGTAAAGGCATTGGATACTGAATACAAGCGTATAACAAATTAAGAAGTGTTTCCTTAAAAAATGACAAGAGCTCCAAATGAGAATGGTGGAAGACAATGATTTTCTTGCCTAGAACTTCTTCCTTTTCTATTTCCCCTTAATACACATTAATTACACATCTTAATACAGATCAATCTGGAAGAATTGTAATTTTACCTCAAAAAGAATACATACTCCTGCCAGGAGAGTCAACCACAGCTCTGGATGGAGAATGAAAACCTGCAGCTTGCTCACCTTAACTGGAAGACTTGGTTTAAAATCACAGAGAAAATCTGCAAGTATGTTAACCCAAGTTTACATTCTGCTTTGTGGCAGTGAGCAGTCTAGAAGTTTATGAGGGAGAACACACATATAAAAAAAAGCAGAAAAATGGTGAAATAACCTCTCATTCCTGAGCTTTGTCATCAGAAACTGACTTTAGAAATCTGACAAAATGCAAAAGGCGAGGGACTTTTCAAAGCATAATCTTTTCAAACACTACAACTTTGAATGTGTCTCTCAACCCACATACTGCTCCATTGGAAGAGACTGGAAGCCTTCTAAATTTGAGGTGCTTAAGTACAACTTTTGTGTATCAAATCAAAGTGCTAAGGCAAAGGCAAAGGAAATATGACTTAAGGTAAAAGTGTAAAACAACCCATTGCACATGGGAACATGTTATCACGAATCCCCTTTAGAAACAAGGAAGGTCAAGAAGGTAATAGGATGATGTGTTCAAAGAACTAAAAGAAAATATTTGTCTACTGAGATTCTATTTCAGCAAAACAATCCCTCAAAAATGGCAAAATACACTGTCGGATAAGCAAAAACAGATGTTTTACTAGCATTCACTACCAAGCAAACAAACAAAAAACAAAACCTTAGGGTAAAAAGAAAATCATATATTGCAATTAAAGCAAAAAGTTGATACATTCTGAATATATAGTATGAAGCAGATTGGATCAATGAAGCTGATATGATTGGAAGTTAATTGATTTTACCAGAATTAAATCACTATTAACCAGAGTAGCTTGTGATGTTAAAGATGGATATTATAATTAAAGCAACCACTATGAAAAGTGGTTGGTAAAAAAGTATTGGTAAAAAAAAAACAGTAGAATAACTACAGTGTTATAAAAATACTTGTTTACAACACAAAGAGGAGATAAAGAAGAATCATAGGGACATAAAATGATGAGACATAAATATCAAATACTAAAATTGCAGATGAAAACTGAAATTTATCACAAATTACATTAAATCTAAGTGAACTAAACACTCTAATCACAAGTCAGAGATCGTCAGGGTGACTGGGTGGCTTAGCTGGTTCAGGTCTGACTCTTGATTTTGGCACGGGTCATGATTGCGGAGTCATGGGATTGAGTCCCACATCATTCTCTGATCTCAGCATGGAGTCTGCTTGTCCCTCTCCTTCTGCACCCCCAACTCACACATGCTCTATATCTATCTCTAAAATATATACATACATACGTATATACATAAAATCTGAAGAAAAATAGATTGTTATATCGGACTAGAAAGCAAATAACAAAATACAAGATCTCACTACATGCTTTTTTTTAATTAATAATTTTTCTACTTTATCAAAGCCATTCTTTATTTTTTAAGTAGGTTTTACACACAATGTGTGGTTTGAACTCACAACCCTAAGATAAAAGCCTCATTTACTACCAACTGAGCCAGCCAGGTGCCCCTATATGTTTTCTTATACAAACTTACAGTGCTAGATAGTAAGGAAGTGCTCAAAACAAAAATAAAAATGAAAATCACAATGTTGGTCATATGTCAAAGGGATTCAGAAAGAAACTGGAAAATTTCCTAAAATCCCAAGCTTCAGCAATTGGAGAAATAAAATAAAATAGTAATGGATTATAACTCCAAAATATAAGACAATATTCATGAATCCATACTGATATAAACAAATGATTCACTAAATTAATATATGTGTGGGAGGGAGTAGAAATATCTACTATGTAGAAAAGTTCCAAATAACTTACCTTGATACAGGTATAACTCGTAGATACTCTGTCTTGTTTCTAGATCACTGCAATAAATCAAACCAAAATTTTTCAGTTTCCAATGCATAAAATAGGTACTGTATTTGTGTTCAGACTGTACTACATTACATTAAGTGTATAATAACATTATGCCTAAAAAATAATGCACATACCCAAATTAAAAATACTTTATCAAAAAAATTAAAAATAATTTTTGCTTAAATTGCTAACCATTATCTGATCTTTCAGCAAATCATAATCACTGATCACAGATAACCATAAACAAATAATAATTTAATAGTTGTAAATATGGAGACAATTCCCAAAATGTGACATAGCAATATGAAGCGAGCAAATGCTGTTGGAAAATGGTGTCCAGTAGACTTGCTCAACTCAGGGTTCCCAAAAACCAATTTGTTAAAAAATGCAGTACCTGCAAAGCTCTATAAAGTGAAGTGCAATAAAATGAGGTATGCCTATATGCCACATCTATTTTCTTAAGATTTTTTAACTTTACTTGACAGAGGAAGAGATCACAAGTAGGCAGAGAGACAGGAAGAAATAAGGGAAACAGGTTACCTGATGAGCAGAGAGCCTGATGCTGGACTGGATCCCAGGACCCTGAAATCATAACCTGAGCTAAAGGCAGAGGCTTAATCCACTGGGCCACCCAGGCACCCCTGTATGCCATTCCTTAAATGTAATCTGCCCATAGTAACTTCCTTCCAAAGAGTACTGGATACAAGGTGGGAGAAGGGGAGAGTGTAAATTTAAAATAAAGAAATCTAACAAACAGTACCTTGGCCAGGTCATCACGGTTAAAATGGATAGACTTATCCGGCTGATAGTATGCATCTTTAGTATGACATGACAAAAACAGCACTTCAGCCCAGTGGTCTTATTCCCCAAAACCCATACCCCAGAGAAAAAAAGTCAGACAAAACACAGTTTAGGGGAATTTTACAAATGTACAAAATTCCTTAGTACTCCTCAAAACTTCTGAGTAGTCCTCAAAACTGTCAAGGCCATCAACAAGGAAAGTCTAAGAAACTGCCACAGCAAGAAATGCCCAAGCAGACAACTAAATGTACATAATGTGGTACCTGGATGGCATCCAGAATGGAAAAAAGACTTGAGGGTAAAGCTGGAAGAAATCCAGATGAAGTATGGACTTCCAATTATAATATGTCAATCTTGGTTATAATTTTGACAAATATGCCATAATAATGTTAGATGTTAATAACCGGAAAACTGAGTCTGAGGTACAAGGGAATGCTCTGTTTTCTCCTTGTAATTTTTCCAGAAACCCAAAACTATTCTAAAGTTTGAAATATAATTTAAATTTGTTAACCTGTGTTGTATGAAAAGAGAGAAGGTTAGCACTCCCCTTGACAAGGATGGAAGAGGCCTTCGGGCCTGACAACACGCATACGGTTAAAAATTGTTAACCTGACCTGAAAATTTAAATGGAAATGAACCCAGAAGAGCCAAAACAATTCGAAAAAGTAGAACAAAATTGAAGCACTTAACCTTCCTGATTTCAATTAGCAATAAGCAATAATCGCACCTCAGACTTCCTGATTTCAAAACTTTCTTTAAAGCTATATTAGTTAAACCAGTGTGGTATTGACATAAAGACAGACATAGAGATCAATGAAACAGAGCTGATTTTTGTTGTGAATGCATTGTAGGAGAGTCTTTTCAGCAGTTAGTGCTAGAAAAGTTGGATATCAATACATCAATATGCAAAAACAAAGAGAAAATGATACATCACACTATACAAATATACAAAATAAAAAATCTTGAAGTGGATCAAGGATCTAAATTGAACAGGTAAAACAATACAAGAATTAGAAGAATTTCTAGAGGTAATTTTTTCGATCTTGGATTAGGGACAGAGTAGGGTATAGGGAATTCTGGAACAAGAAATGTTTTGTGTTTCATAGTTCTTTGTTAATCTGAACTAGGTCACTCCAATAGCCACTGGTCCTATTCAGAATATGTCAGAGGGATCCAACATGACCACCAGCAGAATGGATTGGATGTTAATGTTTGATCCTAGCAGAATATCATTCTAGCCCCCATCTCAAACAATGGCTCGTATGTCTATTCCAGTATTCATAATTCTGGAAGGAGTATGCATTTCAATACCCTTTCAGCCACTTCTTGAATAAAGAGCAGGAGTGTGAGAAAAGGAAGAAAACCATATAGTTGACCAGTCTTCAAATGCTGACTGAAACCAAAAGCAAGGGTTTGGGAGAGCATGTGAGGCTTAGGGGAGATGCAAAAGATACCAAAACACCTCATTTATTCTGCCAAAGCGTGAATTAAATTCATGCAATGTATCTTAAGTGCTTTTAGACAACATTTCATTTTTTTGTTCATCCACATGCTGATGCTCCACATAAATCGGAGGGGCAAAATAAATGTGAGCAAATACAATTAATGAAAAGTGGCAAAAAATCAGGATTCTCATTCTGTCCCTTGACATGTTGACCTTTATCCATTTACTGCCATCCTTCAGCTTTTGGATCCTCTCCCATCTCCTGGAACTTTATTCAGATTTTTTTTACCTGTATAGTGAATTTCAAACACTGGTATATTTATGGTAGCCATACTTCACTTTGGCATTGGTTATCATTGTTTGTACATTATGACCACATCCTTAAGTGGACCATTCTGCCCAATGTTGTGTCTAATAACCCTGATGTTATAGAGTGATTACCCGTTACCCTCATCTAGGGTTGACTGTCCTCTGGCTGGGGACTGGTATAGCGTGGATTAACTGACATGACTGGTGACATTTACTTCCTAGGAAATCCCAATGCTGGAGATTATAAGGTGGATGCCAATTTTCTCTTTTACTTCTATCATAACTCTCTTCTCACCTTCATTTAACTCCTTCTGAGCATGTAAGTTTAACAGGCATTATCAATGTTAGCCTGCTGCTGTATAGAAATGCAGCAGACTCTTGGAGCAGTTGAGTAAATTTAATATTCTACACTCAGTGAAGACAACTATTTTTTTTTATTTAATGATATTTTAAAAGTAATGGTGGTTGTGCTGAAGGAAAAAAAGAAGCTTTTTTTATCTTGTTAAGAAGCATGTGGGTGAGAGAGACTATGGACTCTGAAAAACGATCTGAGAATTTTGAAGGGGTGGGGGGTGGGAGGTTGGGGGCACCAGGTGGTGGGTATTGTAGAGGGCACGGATTGCATGGAGCACTGGGTGTGGTGCAAAAATAATGAATACTGTTATGCTGAAAAAAATAAAAAAATTTAAAAAAAAAGAAGCATGTGGGTGATAAAGAGTGAAACTAAGCAAATAGATTTATTTCTTATAATTTTATTTTTGAGAAATTGAAAATTACTGAAAGTGGAAACAAAGATTTTGATGTCTGCCCAATCTTATCTTTTATACTTTATCCTGTGTTTGCTTTGTAGCTTCAACCTATGCTTGGTACATCATTCTATCAATCTTCAGTATCCAAATAACTAAATAAGCAAAGTTTCTGGCATATATAAGTTCTGTATGTTATATTTCAAATGAGTTTTTCATTGGAGAAATTTAATTTGAAAGGTGTTAAGTGTGACTTAGTTGAAAAAAAATCAATATTTTGAACATTCTTTTTTTAAAGATATTATTTATTTATTTGACAGACAGAGATCACAAGTAGGCAGAGAGGCAGGCAGAGAGAGAGAGAAGGAGATGCAGGCTCCCCGCTGAGCAGAGATCCCGATGCTGGACTTGATCTCATGACCCTGGGATCATGACCTGAGCGAAGGCAGAGGCCTTAACCCACTGAGCCACCCAGGTGCCCCATATTTTGAACATTCTTTTTTAAAAAAATGATTAGTTACTGTTGTGAGTCAGTGGCATATCTGCTTTTACTAGATATCCAAATTCTTTTGGTACAAAACTCTTTATTTTTCTAGAAAGAAAATTACTGAGAAAGTATTAAATGCATGCCTTACTAAGCCCTTGCTATCAGGGACAATCCTAATGGGTGCCTTTATTTATTCTCTTTTTATTATTAATATATCATGTATTATTTGTTTCAGGAGTACAGATATGTGATTCATCAGTCTTACACAACACACAGTGCTCACCACAATATATATCTTCCCCAACATTGATCACACAGCCAGTCCTTCCCCTGCTTTCCCTCCAGCAACCCTCAGTTTGTTTCTAGAGATTAGGAGTCTCTTATGGTTTGTCTTCCTCTCTGGTTTCAGCTTGTGTCACGTATTTTTCTCTCTTCCTCTATGATCTTCCACCTTTTTTCTAAAATTCCCCTTGGCAGTGAGATTGTATGATAATTGTCTTTCAATTATGGACTCGTTCTGCTTAGCATGATACCCTCCAGTTCCATCCATGTCTTTGGAAAAAGCAAGACTTCGGGTTTTTTGATGGTTGGTCAGTATTCCATTGAATAAACATGCCACAACTTATTTATCCATTCATCTGTCTGTGCTCTCTCCATACTTTGGTTATTATGAACATTACTGTTACAAATAGAAATAAAAGGCCTTTGAATCAGCAAAGAAGAAGTCAAACTCTCACTCTTTACAGATGATAGGACACTTTATGTGAAAAACCCAAAAAAGATCCACCCCAAAACTTCTAGAACTCATACAGGAGTTAAGTAATGTGTCAGGATATAAAATGAATGCACAGAAATCAATTGCCTTTCCAAACAGCAACAATGAGACAGAAGAAAGAGAAATTAAGGTGTGGCTCCCATTTACAGTAACACCCAAAACCATAAGATACCTAGGAATAAACCTAACCAAAGAGGCAAAGGATCTGTACTCAGAAAACTATAGAATACTCATGAAAGAAATTGAGGAAGACACAAAGAAATGGAAACACGTTCCATGCTCATGTATTGGAGGAACAAATATTGTGAAAATGTCTATGCCACTTAGAGCAATCTACACAATCCATGCAGTCCCTATCAAAATACCATCAACTGTTATCACAGAACTGGAATAAATGATCCTAAAATTTGTATGGAAACAGAAAAGACTCCAAATAGTGAAAAGAATGTTGGAAAAGAAAAGCAAAGCTGGTGGCATCCCGATTCTGGACTTCAAGCTCTATTACAAGGCTATAATCATCAAGACACTATGATACTGGCACAAAAGCAGACATATATGTCAATGGAACAGAATAAAGAGCTCAAAAATGCACCCTCAGTTCTATGGCCAACTAATCTTTGACAAATCAAGAAAGAGTATTCACTGGAATAAAAAAGTTTCTTCAACAAATGGTGTTGGGAAAATTGGACA
This sequence comes from Lutra lutra, assembly GCF_902655055.1. Lineage (NCBI taxonomy): Eukaryota > Metazoa > Chordata > Mammalia > Carnivora > Mustelidae > Lutra > Lutra lutra. The sequence continues at coordinate 425,576 of NW_025923846.1, read as the reverse complement.
GTCACATGAAATGGGACCATTTCCTTACACCATTCACAAAAGTAGATTCAAAATGGATGAAAAACCTCAATGTGGGAAAAGAAACCATCAGGATACTTCAGGAGAAGAATGGCAGCAACCTCTTCGACTTTGGCCCCCGCAACATCTTGCTACACACATTTCCAAAGGCAAGGGCATAAATGAACTAATGGGACATCATCAGGATAAAAGGCTTTCACACAGCAAAGGAAACATTCAACAAAACAAAAGGCAACTGACAGAATTGGAGAAGATATTTGCAAGTGACATATCAGATACAGGGCTAGTATCCAAAATCTATAAAGAACTTATAAAACCCAACACCTAAAAGAACAGATAATCCAATCAAGAAATGAGAAGAAGACATGAGCAGACATATCTGCAAAGAAGACATACAAATGTCTAACAGACACATGGAAATGTGCTCATCATCATTCAGCATCAGGGAAATCCAAATCAAATCCACAGCGATATACCACCGCACACAAGTCAGATTGGCTAAAATTAACCAGTCAGGAGAAAACAGACATTTGCGAGGATGTGGAGAAAGGCGAACCCTCCTATGCTATTGGTGGGAATGAAAGCTGGTGAAGCCACTCTAGGAAACAGTATGCAGTTCCTCAAAAAGTTAAAATAGAGCTACTATATGACCCAGCAATTCCACTACTGATAAGATACACACATAGTGATTTGCAGGTGAATGCACCTGAATGCATATAGAAGCAATGTTCACAATCGCCAAACTATGGAAAGAGCTTAGATGTCCATCAACAGAGGAATGGATAAAGAATATGTGGTGTATATATTCTATGGAATATAATGCAGCCCTCAAAAAAACATGAACTCTTGCATATGCAATGATATGAATGGAACTAGAGGGTATTATGTTAAGCGAAATAAGTCAATCAGAGAAAGACAATTATCATATGATCTCACTGATATGAGGAATTAGAGAAACAAGATAGAGGATCGTAGGAGAAAGGAAGGGAAAGTGGAACAAGATAAACCAGAGACAGAGACAAACCATAAGAAACAATCTCAGGAAACAAACTGTGGGTTGATAGAATGAAGGGAGGGTGCACAGGATGGCTTTGCTGGGTAATGGACATTGCAAAGGGCATGTGCTATGTTGAGGGTTGTTAATTGTTTAGGACTGATCAATCACAGACCTGTACTCCTGAATCAAATAATACATTATATGTTAACTTAAAAAAAAAAAAAAAAAAAAAAAAGTAATCAAATATCATGATCTGTGGAGAAAAAGACACAAACGTCATCACACTACTAAGGCAATTCAGTTGCAAAACAGGAAAAGATAAGTTAAATTCAATGATAAAAGACAATGATGGGATTTTAAGATATTGGAAGCTCTAAATATCTTTATTTCATTTGCAATTGCCATATTTTGTCTACTTCTCATTTTTAAAAAGATTTAAAGTGAGGGGGTGGAAAATAATTTACCATGCTAATGGACATCAGAAGAAAGCAGGAGTGGCAATCCTTATATCAGATCAATTAGATTTTAAGCCAAAGACTATAGTAAGAGATGAGGAAGGACACACTATCATACTCAAAGGATCTGTCCAACAAGAAGATCTAACAATTTTAAATATCTATGCCCCTAACGTGGGAGCAGCCAACTATATAAAACAATTAATAACAAAATCAAAAAAAACACATCAACAATAATACAATAAGAGTAGGGGACTTTAACACTCCCCTCACTGAAATGGACAGATCATCCAACCAAAAGATCAACAAGGAAATAAAGGCCTTAAATGACACACTGAACCAGATGGACATCACAGATATATTCAGAACATTTCATCCCAAAGCAAGAGAATACACATTCTTCTCTAGTGCACATGGAACATTCTCCAGAATAGATCACATCCTGGGTCCTAAATCAGGTCTCAACCGGTAACAAAAGATTGGGATCATTCCCTGCATATTTTCAGACCACAATGCTCTGAAGCTAGAACTCAATCACAAGAGGAAATTTGGAAAGAACCCAAATACATGGAGACTAAAAAGCATCCTTCTAAAGAAAGAATGGGTCAACCAGGAAATTAAAGAAGAATTGAAAAAAATCATGGAAACAAATGATAATGAAAACACAATGATTCAAAATCTGTGGGACACAACAAAGGCAGTCCTGAGAGGAAAATATATATCAGTACAAGCCTTTCTCAAGAAACAAGAAAGGTCTCAGGTACACAACCTAACCCTACACCTAATGGAGTTGGAGATGGAACCAGAAAGAAACCCTAAACCAAACAGGAGAAGATAAATAATAAAGATAAGAGCAGAAATCAATGAAATAAAAACCAAAAATCAATAGAACAAATCAACGGAACTAGGATCTGGTTCTTTGAAAGAATTAATAAGATTGAAAAACCTCTGGCCAGACTTATCAAAAAGAAAAGAGAAAGGACCCAAATAAATAAAATCATGAATGAAAGAGGAGAGATCACAACGAACACCAAAGAGATACAGACAATTATAAGAACATATTATGAGCAACTCTATGCCAACAAATTTGACAATCTGGAAGAAATGGATGCACTCCTAGAGACATATAAACTACCACAACCGAAACAGGAAGAAATAGAAAGTCTGAACAGACCCATAACCAGTAAGGAGATTGAAAATGTCATCAAAAATCTCCAAACAAACAAAAGCCCAGGGCCAGACGGCAGCCCAGGTGAATTCTACCAAACATTAAAAGAAGAACTAATTCCTATTCTCCTGAAACTGTTCCAAAAAATAGAAATGGAAGGAAAACTTCCAAACTCAATTTATGAGGCCAGCATCACCTTGATCCCAAAACCAGACAAGGATCCCATCAAAAAAGAGAACTAAAGACCAATATCTTGATGAACACAGATGCCAAAATTCTCACCAAAATACTAGCCAATAGGATTCAACATTACATTAAAAGGATTATTCACCACGACCAAGTGGGATTTATTCCAGGGCTGCAAGGTTGGTTCTACATCCGCAAATCAATCAATGTGATACAACGAATTAATAAAAGAAAGAACAAGAACCACATGATACTCTCCATAGATGCTAAAAAATAATTTGACAAAGTACAGCATCCCTTCCTGATCAAAACTCTTCAAAGTGTAGGGATAGAGGGCACATACCTCAATATTATCAAAGCCATCTATGTAAAACCCACCGCAAATATCATTCCCAATGGATAAAAACTGAAAGCTTTTCCAGTAAGGTCAGGAACATGACAGGGATGTCCATTATCTCCACTGCTATTCAACATAGTACTAGAAGTCCTAGCCTCAGGAATCAGACAACAAAAGGAAATTAAAGGCATCCAAATCGGCAAAGAAGAAGTCAAACTATCACTCTTCGCAGATGATATGATACTCTATGTGGAAAACCCAAAAGACTCCACTCCAAAACTGCTAGAACTTGTACAGGAATTCAGGAAAGTGTCAGGATATAAAATCAATGTACAGAAATCAGTTGCATTTCTCTACACCAACAACAAGACAGAAGAAAGAGAAATTAAGGAGTCCATCCCAATTACAATTGCACCCAAAACTATAAGATACCTAGGAATAAACCTAACCAAAGAGACTAAGAATCTATACTCAGAAAACTATAAAGTACTCATGAAAGAAATTGAGGAAGACACAAAGAAATGGAAAAATGTCCCATGCTCCTGGATTGGAAGAATAAATATTGTGAAAATGTCTATGCTACCTAAAGCAATCTACACATTTAATGCAATTCCTATCAAAGTACCATCCATTTTTTTCAAAGAAATGGAACAAATAATCCTAAAATTTATATGGAACCAGAAAAGACCTCGAATAGCCAAAGGAATATTGAAAAAGAAAGCCAAAGTTGGTGGCATCACAATTCCGGACTTCAAGCTCTATTACAAAGCTGTCATCATCAAGACAGCATGGTACTGGCACAAAAACAGACACATAGATCAATGGAACAGAAGAGAGAGCCCAGAAATGGACCCTCAACTCTATGGTCAACTCATCTTCGACAAAGCAGGAAAGAATGTCCAATGGAACAAAGACAGCCTCTTCAAAAAATGGTGTTGGGAAAATTGGACAGCCACATGCAGAAAAATGAAATTGGATCATTTCCTTACACCACACGAAAATAGACTCAAAATGGTTGAAGGATCTCAATGTGAGAAAGGAATCCATCAAAATCCTCGAGGAGAACACAGGCAGCAACCTCTTCGACCTCAGCCGCAGCAACATCTTCCTAGGAACATCACCAAAGGCAAGGGAAGCAAGGGCAAAAATGAACTTTTGGGATTTGATCAAGATCAAAAGCTTTTGCACAGCAAAGGAAACAGTGAACAAAACCAAAAGACAACTGACAGAATGGGAGAAGATATTTGCAAATGACATATCAGATAAAGGGCTAGTGTCCAAAATCTATAAAGAACTTGCAAACTCAACACCTAAAGAACAAATAATCCAATCAAGAAATGGGCAGAGGACATGAACAGACATTTCTGCAAAGAAGACATCCAGATGGCCAACAGACACATGAAAAAGTGCTCCATATCACTCGGCATCAGGGAAATACAAATCAAAACCACCATGAGATATCACCTCACACCAGTCAGAATGGCTAAAATTAACAAGTCAGGAAATGACAGATGCTGGCGAGGATGCGGAGAAAGGGGAACCCTCCTACACTGTTGGTGGGAATGCAAGCTGGTGCAACCACTCTGGAAAACAGCATGGAGGTTCCTCAAAATGTTGAAAATAGAACTACCCTATGACCCTGCAATTTCACTGCTGGGTATTTACCCTAAAGATACAAACGTAGTGATCCGAAGGGGCACGTGCACCCGAATGTTTATAGCAGCAATGTCTACAATAGCCAAACTATGGAAAGAACCTAGGTGTCCATCTACAGACGAATGGATAAAGAAGATGTGGTATATATACACAATGGAATACTATGCAGCCATCAAAAGAAATGAAATCTTGCCATTTGCGACGACGTGGATGGAACTAGAGGGTATCATGCTTAGCGAAATAAGTCAATTGGAGAAAGACAACTATCATATGATCTCCCTGATATGAGGGAGAGGAGATGCAACATGGGGGGTCGAGGGGGTAGGAGAAGAGTAAATGAAACAAGATGGGATTGGGAGGGAGACAAACCATAAGTGACTCTTAATCTCACAAAACAAACTGAGGGTTGATGGGGGGAGGGGGTTGGGAGAGGGGGTGGGGTTATGGATATCGGGGAGGGTATGTGCTATGGTGAGTGTTGTGAAGTGTGTAAACCTGGCGATTCGCAGACCTGTACCCCTGGGGATAAAAATATATGTTTATAAAGCTGTAAAAAAAAAAAAAAAAGAAAGAAAGAAAGGATGAATTCCCAAGTTTTGTAGCAACATGGACGGGACTGGAAGAGATTATGCTGAGTGAAATAAGTCAAGCAGAGAGAGTCAATTATCATATGGTTTCACTTATTTGTGGAGCATAACAAATAGCATGGAGGACAAGGGGAGATGGAGAGGAGAAGGGAGTTGAGGGAAATTGGAAGGGGAGGTGAACCATGAGAGACTGTGGACTCTGAAAAACGATCTGAGAATTTTGAAGGGGTGGGGGGTGGGAGGTTGGGGGCACCAGGTGGTGGGTATTGTAGAGGGCACGGATTGCATGGAGCACTGGGTGTGGTGCAAAAATAATGAATACTGTTATGCTGAAAAAAATAAAAATTAAGTTCAATAAAAAAAAAAAAAAAAGAATTTGAGGAAGACACAAAGAAATGGAAAAATGTTCCATGCTCCTGGATTGGAAGAATAAATATTGTGAAAATGTCTATGCTACCTAAAGCAATCTACACATTTAATGCAATTCCTATCAAAGTACCATCCATTTTTTTCAAAGAAATGGAACAAATAATCCTAAAATTTATATGGAACCAGAAAAGACCTCGAATAGCCAAAGGAATATTGAAAAAGAAAGCCAAAGTTGGTGGCATCACAATTCCGGACTTCAAGCTCTATTACAAAGCTGTCATCATCAAGACAGCATGGTACTGGCACAAAAACAGACACATAGATCAATGGAACAGAATAGACAGGCCAGAAATAGACCCTCGACTCTATGGTCAACTCATCTTCGACAAAGCAGGAAAGAATGTCCAACGGATAAAAGACAGCCTCTTCAATAAATGGTGTTGGGAAAATTGGACAGCCACATGCAGAAAAATGAAATTGGATCATTTCCTTACATCACACATGAAAATACACTCAAAATGGATGAAGGATCTCAATGTGAGAAAGGAATCCATCAAAATCCTCAAGGAGAACACAGGCAGCAACCTCTTCGACGTCAGCCGCAGCAACATCTTCCTAGGAACATCACCAAAGGCAAGGGAAGCAAGGGCAAAAATGAACTATTGGGATTTTATCAAGATCAAAAGCTTTTGCACAGCAAAGCAAACAGTTCACAAAACCAAAAGACAACTGACAGAATGGGAGAAGATATTTGCAAACGACATATGAGATAAAGGGCTAGTGTCCAAAATCTATAAAGAACTTAGCAAACTCAACACCCAAAGAACAAACAATCCAATTCTTGAAATGGGCAGAAGATATGAAAAGATATTTCTGCAATGACGGCATCCAAGTGGCCAACAGACACATGAAAAAGTGCTCCACATCACTCGGCATCAGGAAAATACAAATCAAAACCACAATGAGATATCACCTCACACCAGTCAGAATGGCTAACATTAACAAGTCAGGAAATGATCGATGCTGGCGAGGATGCGGAGAAAGGGGAACCCTCCTACACTGTTGGTGGGAATGCAAGCTGGTGCAACCACTCTGGAAAACAGCATGGAGGTTCCTCAAAGTGTTGAAAATAGAACTACTCTATGACCCAGTAATTGCACTACTGAATATTTACCCTAAAGATACAAACGTAGTGATCCGAAGGGGCACGTGTACCCAAATGTTTATAGCAGCAATGTCTACAATAGCCAAACTATGGAAAGAACCTAGATGTCCATCTACAGACGAATGGATAAAGAAGATGTGGTATATATATACAATGTAATACTATGCAGCCATCAAAAGAAATGAAATCTTGCCATTTGTGACGACGTGGATGGAATTAGATGGTATCATGCTTAGCGAAATAAGTCAATTGGAGAAAGACAACTATCATATGATCTCCCTGATATGAGGGAGAGGAGATGCAACATGGGGGGTTAAGTGGTAGGAGAAGAGTAAATGAAACAAGATGGGATTGGGAGGGAGACAAACCATAAGTGACTCTTAATCTCACAAAACAAACTGAGGTTTGATGGGGGGAGGGGTGTTGGGAGGGGGGTGGGGTTATGGACATTGGGGAGGGTATGTGCTATGGTGGGTGCTGTGAAGTGTGTAATCCTGGAGATTCACAGACCTGTATCCCTGGGGATAATAATATATTATATGTTTATAAAAAATAAAATAAAATAAAATAAAAAAATAAATAAATGAAATAAAATAAAAAAGAAATGAAAGTGGCAAGGTACCAAAAAAAAATAAAATAGTCAACCAACTGTAAATGATTACTGTATCTTAACAAATAAGATGAAAGACAATATCTTGCTGACAGAAGAAACTATATTAGGCATAGAGAGAGAAGTGGAAGTTTGAACTGGTGTTGCTACACCAAAGGAAAGAATAAGCGGCAGATAGAAATGCAGAGAGAGGGCGCCTGGGTGGCTCAGTGGGTTGGGCCGCTGCCTTTGGCTCGGGTCATGATTTCAGGGTCCTGGGATCGAGTCCCGCATTGGGCTCTCTGCTCAGCAGGGAGCCTGCTTCCCTTCCTCTCTCTGTGCCTGCCTCATAGCCTACTTGTGATCTCTCTCTGTCAAATAAATGAATAAAATCTTTAAAAAAAATGCAGAGAGAAAATAGCCTGTTAAGTTTTAGTGATTTAAAAGAAATCTTGTGACAGCATTTTATTTTATTTATTTTTTATTTTTTTATTTATTTTTTTAAAAGATTTTATTTATTTATTTGACAGAGAGAGATCACAAACAGGCAGAGAGGCAGGCAGAGAGACAGGAGGAAGCAGGCTCCCTGCTGAGCAGAGAGCCCAATGCGGGACTCGATCCCAGGACTCTGAGATCATGACCTGAGCCTAAGGCAGCGGCTTAACCCACTGAGCCACCCAGGCACCCAATTGTGACAGCATTTTAAATTCAGATGGGTAAGGACCAACGTGAGCCACAGGCTAGGCTGTTGTTCGGGATTTGTCTATAGGGAAAAGCACAGCTTCCAGACCTATTAAGAACAGAAATAAGAAAAAAAAAAAAGAAGAAAAGAAAGTTCTTATTTGTGCCTAGAAATTGAATCTGAGGACTGGGGGAATGGTTATACCATACACTTCCTTTTATTCTGCCAGACAAGAGCAATTTAAATGATCAAGTTCAAGGAAGGAACAGATAAAAAGTATACCAATTATTCTTTCTAAGTCATTATAAAAGTAGTCTCCTCTTTCTGGATTTTGTTTTGGACATTTCATTCTAATACTGAAGCACCTATTACATATTTTGATAGGTCATCAAGAATTTGAACAAAGAAAATCATAAGTACATTTTAAAGTACTCCGATGATGCTCAAGAGACCTGTGGTTTGCAAGAGAGCATCAGGTTTTTGTTTTGTTGTTGTTGCTGTTTTAATGTTCAGTTAGCCACTGTGTATTACCTCATTAGTTTCTGATGTAGGGTCCACTGAGTCATTTGCATGTAATACCCAGTGTTCATAACAACATGTGCTGTCTTTAATGACTGTCACCTTATTACCCTATCCTCCCATCCTCCTCCCCTCTGTAACCCTCAGTTTGTTTCCTGGAGTCCAGTGTCTCTCATGGTTTGTCTCCCTCTCAGATTTCTTTTTCTTGATGTTAATTAATTCCCGAATTAATTAATTCAAGTAACAGTTATTGACAAATATATGTAGAAGGTATTGGTCACTTTGCTGGAGGTGCTTCAATAGTCTACTCTATGGGATTTCATTATCCTGTGGTAGATAAGCATGAAAAATTAAAAATGAATAAATTAATTTCAAAAACTAATTAAGCAAACCAGCCAGTTTTGTGATAGAAAATGATGGGGATAGTGTAGTGGACCATCTAGCGGGATGATCACAGAGGACCTAAAGAGATATATTTTACTAAGGACTGAATGAAGAGGAGGCAGATGAGTGATAACCAGAAGAACTGCCTTCTTCTTAGGTGGGGGCCACAAATTCAAAGCTTCAAAAGGGAAAAGCTAGGATCTGATTTGTTATTTTGCTGTTGAATTCCCAGTAAATGGAATGGAAATGGAAATTGAAAATATGGAGTACATGTTAAGTGTGAAGTTAACAAATGATGATATCTTTTTTACATCTCGAAAGATTAAATAATGGTGAGTTTGTTATTTGTGGAGAAGTCGTACACATTTAGGAAGCTGGAAGTCATAAATTAATCTTCTGCTTCCTTGAGTTTTGTTATAGTTGGTTTTTCCGTAATGTACTGTTTTTTTGCAAGGTAATAATTTTATTACCTATGGTCAGCAGATAGTTGTTGCTGATATATTATTCTCTCAAAATTTTGGAAAATTTCAATACAAAATACAACTTTATACACCATACAATCACAGGGTCCTTGAGGATCTCCACAGATTTTTAGTGCTGGTTGACTTTCAGCTGGGCAACCTGGTCCCAGCCTTGAAGCTGCAAGAGTTTAAGTTTGCCACTCAAGGTGGCTGGACTTTTCCCAGCCACAAGGATAAGATTCTATTTCCAAAATGAGTGGCCTTCTCTAAAGGGACCGATAAAGCCCCCTGAAAGCAGATTGGAGAAGAGACAAGACAGAGGGGACTGGGGTCAAAAGAGGGAGTCTCTAGTGGGGACGACTGCACTATAACAGCAGTAGGGAACTCTGAAGAAAGACTTTTTTCTAGTAGTTTCTAGAACTGGAAGAGGGGTCCTGGAAGAACCCTCAAAGGGATCCTGGAGTACCCAAGATGCCAGGGAGGTACATGTCCTGGGTTAATGAAAAGTCCTGGCCAATGCTACCCAGTCCTGGAAGTCGCTGGTCAGGTTGCTCAACAGCCTCAACTAAGACAGCTGGGCCCGCAGGAGAAAGGGAAAAAATATATATTTTGAAAAATATCCCTTTTATCTATATAAGAACAATTCAAAACGCTGATGGAATGTATCATTGAACAAAGGAAATTGACAGAGACTCCATATTCATGGATAAAAGATTCAAATGGTCAAGATGTCAGTTCCTCAAAATTGGTCTATAGATTCCACACAATCCCTATCAAAATCTCATCAAATTAATTTATGCTTATCAGCAAACTGATTCTAAATTTACTTGAAAGGGCAAAAGTTCAAGAACAGCCAACATAATAATGAAGAAGAAGAACAAAGTCAGAGCACAGGTCAAACTCTTCTTCAAGATTTACTATAAAACTCTGTAATCAAGAGAGTGTGGTTATGGGTAAAAGAATAGACAGAGTAATAGGATGGGGTAGAGAGCCCATAGATAGTTCCACAGAAGTACATCAACTGATCCATGAAAGAAACGATTGATTAACTGGACCTTATTAAAATTAACAACTTCTTCTCTGCAAAAGACAATGTCAAGAGAATGAGACGACAGGTCACAGACTTGGAGAAAATATTTACAAAAGACACATCTGATAAATAACCATTACCCAAAATATGCAAAGATCTCTTAAAATGCAATACTAGAAAATGAACAACCCAATTAAAAATTGGACAAAAGACCTCAACAATAACCTCATCAAAGATTTATAGTTGGCCAGAAAACAGAAGGAAAGATGTTCAACTTCCTCTGACAGCAGGAAGTTTTAAGTTTAAAATAAGATGGCACTGCCCACCTGTGAGAATGGACAGATTCCAAAACAGATAATCCGAAATGCTGGAAAGGATACAGAACAACAGAATCTCTCATTCATCGATGTTGGGGATGAAATGGTATAGCCACTTTGGAAGACAGTTTGGTGGATTCTTCTAAAACTAAACATACTCTGACCATATTATCAAGCAGCGACAGTCTTTGTAATTACTGGAATGTGTTGAAAACATGTCAACATAAAAACTTGCATGTTAATGCATTTTTATTCATAATTGCCAAGAACTTGGAATCAACTAAGGTGTCTTTAAGTGGGCGAATACATTAAAGAAAAAAAAAAAACACAAAAAAAACCCTTTATTATATCAAATGAAATTCAGTTCTACAAAGAATTTGCTATCAAGACATGAACAGACGTGGAAGAAATTTAAATACTTATTTATTAAGTTAAGAAGACAGTATGAAAATTATATGTATGATTCCACCATGACATTCTGTACCAATAAGAATGGTGAAGCAGTTAAAGTATCTGTGTTTGCTAGGGTTTAGATGGGAGGAAAGGATGAATAGACAGAGCAGAGAGGATTTTTAAGGTGACAATGTTCAGTATGATACTATAATGGTAGATACACCTGATTATACATTTATCAAGAGCCACATGATGTATGACATCATTAGTGAATCTTAAGGTAAACTATTGACTTTGGAAGCTAATGACATGTTAATCTAGGTTCATTGGTCATAACAAATGTATCTTATCATGCTAGATATGGATAGTGGGAGAGGTTGTGTATTTGTGGAGATGAGGAATAAGTAGGAATTCTCTGTCGTTTCTACTAAATTTTGCTGTGAACCTAAAACTTATCTTGAAAATACAATTGTTTTATCTTGTTTTATTTTGTATTAGTTTTAAAAAATAAAGAATGCGTATTCTGCTACTTTTGTATGATATGTTCTGTAAATATCTCTTAAATGAATTTCGTCTATATGCAAAAGGAACTTTCTTCCTCTCAGCACTTTGGCTATGTCATGCCATTCTCTCCTGGCCTGGAAAGTTTCTGCTGAAAAATCAGATGATTGTCTCATAGGGCTTCCCTTGTATACAACAAGAGGTTTATCACTTACCATTTTTAAGATACTCTCTTTAACTTTGGAAATTTTGACTAATGTCTTAGTGTGGATCTCTATACCATAATTGGAGCTCTCTCTGCTTCATGGACTTGAATGTCTTTTTTCTTTCCAGATCAAGGAAATGTTCCACAACTATTTCCTCAAATAAGTTTTCTGCCCTGTCTCATTTCCTCTTGGAACCCTTATAGTGGGAATATTATTCCACCTGATCTTGTCCCATAAGCCTCTTAAGCTATCTTCACGTTTTAAAGTCTACTTTCATTGTGTTCTGTTTGGTGAATTATGCTGCCCTATTGTTGAGCTTGCTGATCAGTTGGCTTCATCCAGTCCTTTGTTGAACCTTTCTAATGTAGTTTTTATTTTAGTTGTTGTATTCCTCAGACATCTGATTGGTAATTTCTTATACTTTCTTTCTCTTAGTTGAAGTTCTCACAGTGTTCACCTTGTGAGTTTCTCCTGAGTTTGGTGAGAATCTTCATAACCATTACTTTGAATTTTTTATCAAGTAGATTAGTTATTTCCATTAATTTTCCCCCTGAGCTTGTGTCTTGTTCTCTCATTTGGAATATAGTCATTTCTCTTTCTGTTTATTTTATCTCACTCTCTGTGTTTGTTTCTGTGTATTATGTGAAACAGGTCCCTCTCCTAGATGCGAGGGAGTGAGTGGCCTTGTGTAGGAGATGAAATACCATTCAAACTTACCTAGCACTTGGTAGTCTCTCAGACCTTTGAGACTGTCTCAGAAGCTTCATTTATTCTTCCTAAGCATTAACTGTTGAGGGTGTAGCAAGGCTTGTAGTGTTCTAAAGGGAAGAATCTCAGTCAACACTTGGCTTCAACCTGACTGGAAGCCAGATCCTTAGGCAACTCCTTTTAGCTTATGTAAACACATATACAGTTCTGTGGGACCACAATCATAGACTGCTGATCTTCAGACCAAGAGATCTGGAGGTGTCTTCACCACTTATTTGCAAGAATTGATGTTTCAGAAGAGTGTATGTTCCTTTCTGGGAGGTAAGTCTTTGCTTTGGTGAGTCCAAGGGAGTACACAAAGATGGTGGCTCTCTGCTCACATTCCCTGAGAGCACCTCTGTATCCTCTAGATGTGTGGCATACCTGAAGTTTATATCTTCAGATTGAAGCTTCAGGAGAAGTAATTTTTTTATAGGTAGACTAAGGGTGCACTTCCATTGACCTTTGTGCAGTGCACTGGGTGTGATAGCCTATTCTGAACTGAATTCCTGATTGTAGCAGTTGCATGGGGCACAGAAATACACACCACTCTGACCTCCAGAGCCAGGCAATTGAGAGGCATCACCTGTGTGGACTGCATTTGACAATAGCAAGACCTTGGGAAAGTGATGATGGTAGGACATATTTGAGGTATTATTGATACAGGAGAAGAGTGCTAGAACAGGGGACATCTACTGCAGAGATGAGTACTGATCTAGGTATGCCTGCAGTGTTACCAAGGTTATGTCTTGGGCACCAGCACTACCAAGACAGAAGGAGAATGCAAAAATGGCACTTACTATTTTCTTCAAAGTTCTACTGGTCCCACCCCTCCAGGAGATACTTCAAAATTAGCAAATCCATCTTCACTTATCATCTGGCCACTTCCCAAACTATTGCCTTTGTGCTGAATCCCAGGACAAATGAGTCCATGCAAAAGTCCCTCAAAAGGGGTATTTCAGGGGCACTTGAGTGGCCCAGTCAGTTAAGCATCTGCTTTGGGATCACCTGCCTTTGACTCAGGTAGTGATCCTGGGGAATTAAAAGGTAATTTAATTTTAATTAAAATTAAAAGGGAATATCTCAGATCACCGCAGCCTCTCTGGCCATGTGGGTGTAAGCTTATTTGTTTCTAAAGCCAGACTTGTCTTTCCGATGCAAGTCTCAAAGGTTGGGGTGCCTCATGTGGTGCACAAACATCTTGGTTCTTGGAGTGAAGTTTCATTACTGTGATATCCCTCCTTATTGTGTGTCCATGTGCTCGGTTGGGGTTTTAGGCAAGACCTTATCTCTCTCTCTCACACCCAGCTTAATGTGGTCCTTTTATCCCTAGCTGTGGAAGGAGCTATTCATCTAGTTTTATTTCTTTTTCAATGAGAATTATTCCATATGTAGCTATAAATTTGTCCTTGTGAGGAGGTGAGATCGTGTTCTTCCTTTGTGTTCACGCTGGACCTCCCATGGTTATCTGTGAAGTTCAACAACAGAGTGTCAAAGGAGCACTACCTTTTTTTAGATGTCTCAGCATACTGCAAACTGATTTTTATGAAAGAGACAACCACACAGACTTAGTTGGTGTTAATTTCTGCAAACCTTTATATAAAATCCTCTGATTCTGTGTTTTATCATAAATAAACTGGTTTATAACAGAAGTTAGTACACATTGAATGGAACAACACATTGGGAAGCAGTTATATCTGGCACAAAGTAAGCACTCATATTTCAATTTTTGTTGATATTGATATTAGATCCAATCTGAAGTAAAATTATAGAATAAAAGGGCAATGTGGGCTTTTAAAAACTATAGCTAATGTCTGGGTGATAGCTTGTCATAAAAAGATGGATTTATTTTTCCCTTATATGATCTTTATTCTCAACTACAAACACAAAGTACCCCTACACTGAAAGATGATTAACACATCATTCTCAATGGCAGGTGTTGTGTTGCCCCTATAGGGTAGGTCTCAAAATGATTTATCCATTACTACTTTGCACATAGTTGAGTAGAAACAAAACAGGAAAGTAAATATCTTGTTATACCCAAAAGTGTGCTATGTTAAAGGCACATAGAATTCATCAACTTTACAAATGCTTACAGACAAGCTAGTAAATGTGTTCTTCACTTACCACCCACGACTATAATGAAACCTATCCATTAACACGTAAAATAATATATCTAGTTCTGAATGAATTCCTTCTGAATGAATGGAATAGCATCCTAAGTAAATTAGACTATAATGGGTTTTCAACATATTGAGCCATTAAACCCAAAGAAAAACCACATTCCCACCTGAAAACAATATACCAGGGCATACAAAAAGTTTTATCCTGTGTAAAACAGATTCTACTTTCTTTTACTACCTCTGAGAAAACGCATAGAGAATGAGAATGTATTAAGGAAAGCAAGGCAAATCATTCAGGTCATAGGTTCGCCTTGTGTGAGCTGGTACACTCCTTGAAGTCAAATATTTAAATGTAAACCTTGGCTCAGGGCTTTTCTCACAGGAACTAGATAAACGTATGTCTTTACCAAAAGAGTTTTGGTCTTCTTGAGAGTGTTAATAATGCCCCTTCCTGATCCCTCACCCATCAGAGTTTGGCTGCATACATACAAATGTAAGATTATCTTGTATCTCTCCTACAGACAGAACAGTGGTTTAGCACTTTACCAACATGTATGAGTGTCATAGGTACTGTAAATCACTATTTTATATTGCTGTGACCTTGCAAGTTATAAAGTAATATTAAGCTCAGAGATAGCAGTTACATAAGTCCTTCTCATCTGCAGAGTGTTGACATGTGTTACCTCACTTATCTATATGTCACTAGTAGTCAAAACCTCCATAAAGTTCTCCAGATTTTAAAAAATAAAATGCAGTCAATTATTGATGTCTCACTATTGTATCAGCTCCATTCAAACATTATTAATATGAATTTGCTCAGTGCTGGGAATAATTTATTGGTAGGTTATGTTATGATGATAATGATAACTGGGATCATATAATGATGATCTTGATTATCATAAGAATGGTAATGCTGATTGTAGCATTTTAAGGATGATTTCCATGTGTTGTGTTCTCCTCATACATACCAGGATCTATTTCTGAAATCTCAAGTTTGTTTTCACTGCTTTACTTTCCATTTCAATGCCAGTGACGCCTTCCAGAGTCTATATAATATGTTGTGATAACTGATAAGAAAGTTTTTGTTCATTATTCTTTTCCAAAAATTTCTCAGTGTTTCTTAGGCATTTTTATAATGGAAACTATAAGGTCCCTTACTTGTCAGTTCTTCTCAAACTCCTTTCCTGCCCCAGAAGTTCAGCTCTATTGCAATTCTATGAGGATGACATTAACATGTACTCATTAATTTTGGAACAACTGACATATTAATGGTATTAACACTTCCTATTCAAGACTATGATATGGTTTTAATTGATTCATTTTCTTTTATGTTTTTCAATGAGATATTATACATGTAAATCCTGTCCCTTAACTATTAAATGTATTCACATAGATTTTACAGTTTCTGTCGCTGGACACACTCACTGGACACAAGCTGATTTGTGAACCTCAGCCTGAGCTGTGTTTACAACTCAGTCCCCAAGGTAGCTCCCCCAAGAAACAGCTGATTGGGCATGCCATGCCCTAGGCCCTTATCCGAACCCAAGATTGGGTTTTCAGGAATTCATACCGGGAGCCTTGGCTCAAATCCCTCTATATGGTTGACCCCTGAGCCATAATACATGACTCCTCCTGTCCCGCAGAATAAAATGTTGCTAATTGGAGCTGCACAAAATCACCACGGCTCTAGTAACCTCCATGGGCACGTGAGGCCACCCCCATATTTGGCAGAAATCATGGACACAAAGTCCAGCTTGAGTGAAAACCTGACGCTCACCCTAAATTCACAATCCATGGAGCCTTCCTCAGAGTCTGCAGGTCGAGCCAACCATGCCCTAGGACTTAAACTTAAACCTATCTTCGGTTTTCAGACTCCTGTCCCAAGAGTCCTGGCCCACAATTGAGATACAGAACTCAGGAACCAAAAATATGTCTCGGCCTGCCCCCCAGAAGGAAACTGTGTCCTATGGAGCTGCACAAACCCCAAGATTATGGAAACCGGCCCGGCCCCCTGATGCCACCCCAATTTTGTATGCCACTTGGACACTCATATTCTGACAACCTGAGTTCCATTATCCAATCAGCCACCAGGACAGCTGGCCCCAGAGACAGCAGATGGGACCTGCCATGCCCCTAAGACCTAATCCTAACCCTAGGTTGGGTTGTCAGTTATCCATACCCAGAACCCTGTTCAAGAATCCCTCTTTATGGTAGATACCTGAGCAATAAAACTGGACTCCTCCTGTCCTGTAAAATAAATCTTGCTAATTGGAGCTGCGCAAAACCAGCAGGGCGGTAGTAACCTCCATGGCCACATGAGGCTTCTCCCATATTTGGCAGAATGCATGGACACAAAGTCTAGCCTGAGCCAATGCCTGGAAAGCACCCTACATTTACATCCCAGATGCCTCAGCATCTGCAGATATGGCTGGTCATTCCTTAGGCCCTAACACTAAGACTAGGTTGGGTTTTCAGACTTCTGTCCCAAGAGTCCTGGCCCATAAGCCCTCCAGATAGAGACCTCTGGAATGACAGCACAGTACTCTTCCTGCCCATCAGCAGAAACGGTGCTCTGGGGAGCTGCAAACAAGCCCAGATTATGAGAATCCTGCACAGCCAAAGAGGACACACCCAATTTCGGAACCTGGGTCAGGACAGTAATACACATTATGCCCCTCAGCCCGAGCCCCGAACTCCAGCCATCCATCCATGTATCTGGCCCCAGAGTCAGCAGATCAGACCTGACATGACCCTAGTCCCTAACCCAGACCCTAGGCTGGGTTTCGAGGAATCCATACTCAGTCCCTACTCTCATATCCCTCCATATGGGGGATCCCTGAGCCATAAAACAGGACACAACCTACACCCCAGAATAAACCAAACTATTTGGAACTGAGCAAAAAACACAGAGAATTTGAAAACTCCATGAACCCATGAGGCTATCCCCAAAATTGATGGTTCTCATGGACACACGCTCCAGCTTGAGTGACCCCCTCATACTTGCCTAAAACTCAGATCCTGGGGAGCTTGCCTCAGCATCTGTAGATTGGGCCTGCCATGCCCTAGGCCCTAATCCTAGCCTTAGCTTAGTATTTCGTATTTCTTTCCTCAGTTCTTGTCTACAATCCCTCCAGATAGGGAACACTGGAGTCACACCACAGGACTATGCCTACCCTCCAGAAGGAAAACATGCCCTATGGAGCTGCATGAAACCCCCAGATTATGAGACAACTTCAAGAGACCCCCAAGCCCCTCCCATTTACGAAAGCCAGCACTGGTCACTAATACAATTCTGTCCCTCAACCTGAGTACTACCTCCAGACAGACACCCATGTAGCCTGCACAAAGGCAGCAGATTGACATGCCATGCCCCTAGGACCTTATCCTAACCCTAGGTTAGATTTTCAGGCATCCATTCTGAGCCCTGCTCTCCTAATGCATAATGGAACACCCTACCAAATGCCCTGAGGCATGGGTTAGGTTGGCGGCAATGTTTGCAGCGTGTGAAAAATCCATTCCCCTGGGGATTCTGGAAGCAGAGCCCCATAGTGTTGGCAGACAGCAAGAGTACATCTTTCTGTATCAGATGTCTCCAGCCAAGGAACTCTAGTAGTGGACTACACTAGAATGTGGGTGCCTGGTTGCAGTGTTCCAAATTCTATTGGGGTCTGCGGTCAAGGAAGTGACTAAACTGCCTGAGATCACCCACCCAAATCCACCCTGGGTTATCACCTACACAAACAGTGCTCAGGGCTGTTGTCTGCCCATCTCCTTTCTGCATGCAAGGCCACATCTGTACACAATGACACCAAAACATACATTTCACCAGGCCCCCAAGGAAGGGCTGAGTGCAGCCAGGACCCCACCTGGCTTCAGACACAAATCCACTCTTACCTGTTTGTGAATCTGGATAAGCCATTATGCCTGTCCAGGGAGGTGTGCATCTTGTATGTACAATACAGATTATTGTAGCATGGACTTCCTCCACATGTCCACAGGCATGTGTGGAATAATATCTGTGATATTGGAGGAATGGTGTCTCATGTAGGGAACACCTCCAAGCACATTTTCCTCCTCTTCTCAATTTCTCCAAGTCTGCTACTCATCAGATCCCATCCTACAGTCCCTAATGTTGTGTGTAAGTGTGTGTGTGTGTGTGTGTGTGTGTGTGTGTGAGAGAGAGAGAGAGAGAGAGAGAGAGAGAGAGAGAGAGAGAGCATGCACAGTCGCTCCTGTGGGCACACATCTGTTTATCAGGGCTCATACTCTGGTGTCCGAGAAGGTGACAGCCCCTTCTACAGAAGGGTGGGCCTTACATTCCCAAGACCTTAGGCTTTCTAATTTTAAAATCAAAGCCTAAAGAAGGGATTAGAGCTTTGGCGCTTGATGGTCGGAATCCACCCTTATCATTAAAGACTTCATATCCTGTACTGAGACCTATTAAATCCTTTCTAAAGGGTGTGATGTGGATAGGGGTACACACAGTGGGTTTCCATGACCTAGGCACCCCCTCATACAAGAACTTCCTGGAATGCCTCCTGTCTATGATATCAATGTTCTCTCTCACCCTGAAACCATCTCCATGTCTGTAGACTCTGCCTTCAGCACAACTTTTTCCACAGCCCTGCAGTGAGTCCTAGGTGCGTCCAGGGCTCCAACTTTGAGGACACTCTCAAAGAGCTGGGTTCATGCCTGTATCATCCTTCTTAACAGTCTGTGATTCTGGGCCAAACACTAACCATGCAGCGGTCTTCACCTTACCTCCCAGTACTTCCCTGAAATCTCATATCCTGTTTAATCATCTTTGTGTAACCCTGTCCCTTGGAGTGTGGTTTAGACTGAATGATTCCTTCCATTCCACAGAACATGGACACGTGACCCAAAAGCCCCATCCGATATTTAGCTCTAAAAGCTCATTGACCATCACGGTGCTGCTTCTGTCCTGTGTTCTCTCTCATATCCTCACCCTGGAGTACAAGCCCCTATGCTGAACCTTATTACACACCCATGGGCCCAGGACCTAGCAAGGAAGGCCAACAACAGACAGAAGAACTCCGGCCTTTTGAGATGGACTGAATCCTGAGAACACCCCTATGTGAGCTCAGATTCTCAGTGAAGCAGGTCCTGAATTAACGTTATTAACAGCCCCAGTGTATTGTGGGGCTCTGGCAGGAGCCCCTAGGTAAGGAATCATGGATTCCTGTACTTAAAGACTCCTCAGAGAATGTGAGATAGTGTTTGTTGGTTAAGGCAATGAGTGTGGGATAATGTGTTCACACAGCACTAGGAGCAGGGTACTGGTACTGTCAACCTGCTCCAGGACGTGGTCCTCCTCCCTTTCCTCTCTGCTCCCCACTTCAGCATCCTCCTTTCTAGCACCCCAGCCTCCTTTCTAACCCCCATTCTGGGAACATCATATTCTGCTTCTGATCCTCTGCACCATGGTACCCTCTGCCAGGCTAAATACACTCAGATTTCAGCAGGGCTGCCTTTTTCTTTTCCTGCCACAGGAATTCTCAATGTCATCTCAGCATAGCCTTGTCAGATCCCTCCCCCTGTGGAGTTCAGGACCCAGTTTAGTCCCTTACTCTTGTCTCATGGAGCAAATGCTCCTTTCATTCAAATTTTCAGTTCATGTTTGTGCATCTGCCCATCTAAACCCTGAGCTCCTAGAAGGAGAAACTGTTTGCCTGATATAGAGAGGCACCACAGGGCGCCTGGGTGGCTCAGTGGGTCAAGCCGCTGCCTTCGGCTCAGGTCATGATCTCAGAGTCCTGGGATCGAGCCCCACATCGGGCTCTCTGCTCGGCAGGGAGCCTGCTTCCTCCTCTCTCTCTGCCTACCTCTCTGCCTGCTTGTGATCTCTCTGTCAAATAAATAAATAAAAATCTTAAAAAAAAAAAAAAAGAGAGAGGCACCACATGAGTGCTCAGGGCCCAGTGGCTGAATGAACAGGAGAGAGGATCCAGTACACCACAGACCAGCTCTATTTTCCAAGCCCAATTGATTTGGGTCATGTGTAAGTCCTGTTGTTTTCTTTTGTTTCCTACATCAACTCTGTATTCCATGTGAAGCTCAAACTCATGACCCTAAGATCAAGTACCTCGTGCCCTACTGACTGAGGAAGCCAGGTTCTTCTTTGGTCATTTTCTCTAGGTTCTAGGCTGATAAATACGGACATTTGCTGGTTGATCTCAACATGTTCTAGTTGTATTCCCTTATGCTGAGTTACCAAATAACTCCCCTAATTATGGTGGCATGTTGCCATAGATTTCCTCACATGACAGTGCTGAGTGGATCTTCAGATTGGAGACTGAGCTCCTTCATGTGGTCTTTCAGGAGCCCAGAATCCCTCTACCATGGGCCTTGTCCCACCCTTGATTGTAAAGCACTTCTGACGCCATCAATACAAGGAGAATGTCCCCGAACTAAAGTGTTCAAGTGGTGAAACTTGTAGGAATCAGACAGAAAGAAACAGATTTGTGGCACAGACCTACTTACCACTTGAATGATGAGAGTCAGATAATTGAAAATGACTCAGTCGTTCAACGATGGGTCTTTGAGTGCTCTCACTGAGAATGCCCATGAAGAAAGCAGCAACAGTGCTTGTCCACTGCGGGGATATCAGGTAGAAGAAGAGCCTAGCCCGAACACTCTCACTAAGTTCTCCCCACAGTGTAACACACACATGCACATGCGCACACACACACACACACACACACACACACACACACACAAAACCCAGAGGGAAAATCACTGGAATGGGACAAAATCCATTACAGGCGATTATATCTTGGAGAAGGAACTTGTCTTCTTTTTGTCATATTTAAGGCATTATTTTACTACATAAACACCTTTTGGCTTAAATCTAAAGAACTATTTACTCTATTACCTGACTTGTTAGTAATAAATGGGAAGATTTAAGATGTGATTTCAATATTTTTTATAAATTGCCCTCTAGAATAATTTAAACATGGTAAGCAGGATAATGAAAGAATTTAAAGGTGTATCATGGACCCAGAATTCCCCCCCCTTTCTGCCATACAAGATATCGTTATGAAAGGGAACACTACCCCAGATAATGAGAGTAGCTTCTTTTGGGGCTTCCCATGATGATAGTTCTTTCAGGAATATTCGTTTGTAATAAAATATTACTTTTATAAAACAATGAAAAAAATTATGTATCATTCTTATATTCTGTAGCCAGACAGAGAAGGCCATATTGTAGGATTCAAGTCACATGAAAATCCCAGATGAGTTATAGTACCAGAGATAGAGAGAAGTGCAGTGGTTTCAGGGACTGGGGTGCTGTAATGAGCAGTGAGTGTTAAGTAGCCCGGGTTTCTCTGTGATGGAAATGTTCTACAAGTAGTTATGCAACACTCTTAAAGTACTTAAAGGCACCTCAATATACCATTGAAAAGGATCAAAGTAAACTTATAAGTAACCTCTAATAATACTTTATTTAATGAACAAAATCTATTCAGCCATTTTACAAGTGATTACAAAACACAAAAATTATAAAGAGGTCAAGGAATCCAATCCTTGGGTTTCCAGCCAGCATGATCTGCTGCCTGGGGGCTCAGTCTGGTTATTCCATTGAGACAAGTGCTGACTCGAGCCCCTCAGGAAACAAAAAAGAGCATGGGCAGAACCCTGCTGGACCTACGGGTCAGGTATAGAGGCTAATAGTTCTTCCATCTCAGGAGAGTGAATTAGAGCCCTGACTACCACATGCACTGGCCCCAACATGGGAGGTGGTGCCACTGCTTTTGCTGAGGGGTGAGCTACATTACCAGGGATGGGGTGGGCCCGCTTTGTGTCCGAAGATACAGAGGGCTCCACAGTGGGAGCTGGGGCGAGTTCCTGAGGTGGTTCAGGATATTTCTCTGGCCCTAGTGCTTTAGCGTCTTGAAGAGAAAGTATCATCAGCATGATTGACTTCCCATGTCCATTCTAAATAAAGGAAACTTTCCCCAGCACTCAATGTCTTCTGTGTCCAGGGAACCAATCCCTGGGAGGTCTCCCTGACTAAAGACCATGGGGACAGGAATCTGAGACTACTTACTCCTCTCAGCTCAAGTGTAGTCTAGGCTTGGCCACTGTGGCCCACTCAGCCCCTCCACAGGACCGCATCTGTTAGTCCAGCCCTTCTCATTCCCAGACTCTCTCTTCCGTGGGATCAAGCCATTGCAGCTGGGAGAGCAGAACCTGGGTATGGTGCTCCAAATCTAAGGCTGGCATATTGAGCCCCAGGTATGCCAGCAGCATATTCAGGCTGGGAAATTCTGGGGGCTGGACAAAATCCTCAGGTTATTGTTCTAGCCATATGTTCAAGATGGAGGAGAAGGCCGTGCAGAGACTGTTGGTCAGAGGACTCAGAAGACAGGGCACACTCCCAAACCAATATCCCAGGGAACCCCTGTGGGAACATGGGTCCCTGGGCTTCCAGATCCTGTCAGAGACCAGTTCTAGTCTTTGTCCACCTGTGATCTGGCAGTCCTTCCTGAGACAGGTCTCATCATAGATGACAGGGTGCAAAAAGGCACTATGAGTGTGAGTCCTGATCAATCCTGTGAGCATTTCTGTTCTTCTTAGGGGAACTGGACACACTCCTCAGTCTGTCTCCTTGTCCACTTGCCACAGAATTCAACTGCATGTTCCCAGAGAGGGGTGGTGTCTGGTCTCTTAATTACCCTCACTGCACATGCCACTGTGCTGTGAAGATCAAACCAAGGAGGGTAATAAGGGTCTCTGTCTCTAGCTAGGCCTTCCCAGGACACTCCCAGTACCTCAAATGTTACCTCCTCTGCCCTTGTCCTGCCTCTTTCACTAGTTGCCATGAGTGGGTCTCCTTCCACCTACACTATTCTCCCACAGGGTGTGGAATATCCGGTCTCTGAGCTCTCACTGGGTTTTCAGAGCACCCTCTGGGCACCCAGTGTCCAGGTTCAAACAGATTGCTAAGTGTGATGTTTCCTATACCCTCTGTTCTGGGTCCCTGGATTGGTGCTTAGTCAGGACTGGGGTGGGGGGCGCTGGGTGGTGAATGACTCCCTTAGGGGCTAAAACTTTCTTCTAGCCCCTTCTGCTCTGCAAAGATGCCGACATCCAGAGTTCCATGGGCCCCTTCCTTTCTTCAGAAGGAGCTCTCAGACCTTCACCCTTAAGGAGGAATCACAGGTGTGTGGGATGAGCATCCAAGAGTCCCTCCAACTCACACTTCCCTGGCTTCCATGGGGGTGAGAGAAGGCCCTCATATATCAGCCAAAGCTCACTCACATATTCTGTTACCCCTGGGCTCTGCCGACCTCATCATGGCTGGAGAAAATACACCCATATCTAGTGGAAGCCAGGGGTCATCACATAAATTGTCTGGTGTATGCTGCCTCTCATCATACCCAGTGTCACTGTTTGTCCCCTAACAAGCCTGGAGCCGTGGGGTGCTGTGTGCTCTAGGCAGGGTTCATAATCAGCTCCAAGAGGACCGCCTGTTATGAGTGGGACTTCCTGAATACTTCCTGACAGAAAGAGCCCCATCCTAGCCCATTACAGATATCTGAGTGGGCCTGGACACCCTGATCACCCCCAGGGACACCTGCTCTGGTTTCACCCATGCACAGTCCACATATAGAGTCTTGTATCTCCTTCTAAAAAAAAAAAATGTAATTACTTTTCAGTATTCCAGAATTCATTGCATATGCACCACACCCATCCTCCATGCAATGTGTGCGCTCCAGAATACCCACCACCAGGCTCACCCAATGCCCCCACACCCGCCCCTCCAAAACCCTTAGATTGCTTTTCAGAGTCCACAGTCTCTCACGGTTCGTCTTCCCCTCCAATTTCCCCAAACTCCCTTCTCCTCTCCATCTCCCCATGTCCTCCGTGTTATTCTTTATGCTCCACAAATAAGTGAAACCATATGATAATTGACTCCCTCTGCTTGGCTTACTTCACTTAGCATAATCTCTTCCAGTTTGCCCTAATAGAGGGGTTTTGTGCAGCTCCATAGGGGATGGTTTCCCTATGGAGGGCAGGGAGAGTCCTGTGGGCTGGCTCTGGAGTCCCAACCTGGAGGGCTTGCATTCCAGGATCGAAGGGATGGAATTCAGACAACCCAGGTTCAGTTTATGGTTAGTGTGTAGGGCATGGGTCAACTATTTGCAAATCCTGATTCAAGCTCTCCAGTGTCTGAGTGTAGGGCGAATGTCAGGCTTTTGCTCAGACTAGACTAGAATTTGTTTCCACTAGAGTTGTAGAACATGTGGGTGTCCTCATGGGGCCATGGAGGTATCTCCTGCTGCGGGTTTTGCACACCTCCAAATAGTACTATTTCATTCTCGGTGAGAGGTGGAGTCATATTGTATGGCTCAGGGGTCCCCATACAAAGGGATCGAGAGCAGGGCTCTGGGTATGGATGCCTAAAAACCCAACCTAGGGTTAGCATTAGGGACAAGGGGCATGGCAGAATGATTTACTGACACTGGTGCAAACTATGTAGGTGGCTGATTGGAGGACATGGCTCATGCTGTGGGAAAGAATGTGGATTAGGGTTCAGTGTCATGTTCGTAAATGGGTGTGACCTCAGTAGTCGTGCTGGTTTCTCCAAATCTGGGAGTTTAGTTCAGCTCCAATGAACATGGTTTCCTTCTGGAGGGTAGGCAGAGTCCCATGGTGTTGTTCTGGAGTTCTCTCTCTGGAGTGCTTGTGGGCCAGGGCTCTTGGAACAGAAGTTTGAAAACCGAAACTAGGGTTAGAGTTAGGGCTTGGTGCATTGCAGGCCTAATCTTCAGATGCTGAGCAAGCTCCAGGGGGTCTCAGGTTAAGGTGACTGTCAGGGGTTGCTCCAGTTGTAATTTTTGTCCATGCCATTCATCGAGTATGTGGGAGGCCTCATGGGGCCATGGAGTTTCAACTGGTCTGGGGTATTGCACAGTTCCAAATAGTTTGGTGTATTATGGGTGATATGTGCTGTCCTGTTTTATGGATCAGTGATTCCCCGTATGGGGGGTCTTGAGAGCAGGGCTCTGGGAATAGATGCCTGAAGACCCAACCTACGTTTAGGGTTAGGAACAAGAGGCATGGCAGGCTTATATCCTGGATCTGGGATGAGCTACCCATATGGCTTTGTTGAAAATGTGTCTCAGGTTAAGGGTCATAATGGGTGATTGTGTTCAGAGCAACTGGCAAGAGTGGCCGTGGCCTCAGAGTCCACACAGGTTTCTTCCAATCTTGAGGGTTTACATAGATGAAAACGAAAGTTTCCTTCTAGCAACCAGGAATATTTCTGATTTGTAGTTGAGGAGTCCCCTCTGTGGAGGTATTCAAGGAGAGAGCTCTGGGTATGGATGTCTGAAACCCCAAACAGGGATAGAATTCAAGCCTAGGGGCATGGCTGTCCGATCTTTTGGCTTTGGGGCCAACTCTTCTGGTGGCTGATTGCAGGACGGGACTCAGGTTGTTTCAGACAGCATATTAGTGTCCAGGGTGGAGAACGAAAGTGTGTGGCATCGTGGTGCATGCACATTTGCCCTGATCTATGGGGTTTTTGGGGCTCCGTAGGGCATGATTTCTGCAGGGCAGGGTAAGTCCTGTGGACTGGTTCCAGAGACCCCAATCTGGGGGGATTGCATTCCAGGACTCAAGAGATGGAATTCTGAAAACCTAACTTCAGTGTACAGTTAGGGTGTAGGGCATGGAGCCCTGATGTGCAGATTCTGAGGTGAGCTCCCCAGTATATGACGTTAGGGTGAGTGTCAGGCATTCACACAAACCAGACTAGGATTTGTCTCCATTAGGGTTACTGAATGTGTGTGTGGCCTCCTGGGTCCATGGGGGTTTCTCCTGCTCTTGGGGATTTGTGGAGCTCCAAATAATATGATATCATTCTGGGGAAGATGTGGACTCCTGTTGTATGGCACAGATGTCCCCATATGGAGGGATTTGAGTGCTGGACTCTGTGTATGGATGCTGGAAAACCCAACCTAGGATTAGCATTAGGGACTAGGTGCATGGCAGGTCCAATCTGCCGGCTCTGGGGCCAGCTATGTGAGTGGCTGACTGGAGATCGCTGCTCAGGCTGAGAGACAAAAAGTGCATTAGTGTCCAGGGTCGGGGTCCATCAATGGGTGTGGACTCGTTGGCCATGCATGTTTCTCCTAATCTTGTGGTTTTGTGAATCTCCATTGAAAATGGTTTCCTTCTGAAGGTTAGGCAGAATCCCATGGTGTGGTTCCTCAGTTTTCTATCTGGAGAGCATGTGGGCCACGGCCTTTGGGAGAGAAGACTGAAAACCTATGCCAAGGTTAGAGTTAGGGGCTGTCATGGGAGGTCCAATCTACAGGTGCTGAGACGAAATCCCGGGGATCTTAGGTTAAGGTGACAGTCAGGAGGTCGCTCAGGCTGGAATTTGTGTCCATTCGATCCACCGAATGTATGGGTGGTCTCACAGGGCCACAGTGTTTTCTAGGGCCATGGCCCAGACCTCATGTCAGCCACTCAGATAGTTAGCAACATATACAGCAGATCGGTCATGCCATGGCCCTAGGCCATCATCTCTGCCCAAACTGGGTTTGCAGCCATCTGTCCCCAGACCTTATCTCAAATCCCTGAATATGGGGGAACCTGATGCACAAAACAGAACTCCTCCTTCCCCATTGAGAGGAAAGCTTGCCTTTGGGGTGAGGGTAAAACTCTCAGAGTAGGGGGAAACTTCATGGTCCATGAGTCCACACCCACGCTTGAGGGTGGTCTTGGGCACAAACACACATTGAGATCCTCAGGCTGAGCCATGTTTTCATATAAGACCCAACAGTAGCTGGACCAAGAGTCCGCAATTCAGGCTTGCCATGCCTCTAAGGCCAAATCCTAACCAAAGGGGAGGTTTTATCGCAGGAGCCCATACCCAGAGCTCGGCTCTGGATCTCTCTTTTTGGGAGACCCTTGAGACAAAAAACAGTACTCCTCCCTTCCTGAAGTATGACACCAAACTATTGGGAGCCCGGCAAATCCCCACAGAAGGAGAATCTTCCATGGCCCCATGAGGCCAACCCTACATTCCGTGGCCATCCTAGTCACACACACACACACACACACACACACACAAAAAAAAAAAAAAAAAAAAAAAAAAAAAAAACAGAGAAAAAAGCCAGAGCTACTGGGTCACACTCACCCTAATTTCAGATTCTGAGGAGCTCCCCTCAGGGTCTCCAGATCAGGCGTGACATACCCTCAGCCCTAACCCTAAACTGAGTTTGTGTTTTCAGACTTCTGTCCCCAGAGCCCTGGTCCACACACCCTCTAGGTTGGTGCCTCCAGAGCCACACCGCAGGACTGAGTCTGCGCTCCTGAAGGAAACTGTGCCCTTTACAGTTGCCCAAACCCTCCAGATTAGGAGAAACCTGCAAGGCCCTCGAGGCTACTCCAATTTCGTAAGGCGACCTGGAAAAAATGTGTACTCTGACACACCGTAAGTACCTACATCCGGTCAGGCACCCAGGTAGACGGCATAGAGACAGGATATTGGAAGTAACATGTCCCTAATACCTAATCTGAACCCTAGTATTGGTTTTCAGGCATCTGTCCCCAGAGACCTGGTCTGAATACCAACATAAAGGGGTCGCTGGGGCACAAAACAGAACACCTCCTGTTCCAGAAGGGAACCTTGCTATATGGAGCTGTGTCAAAGACTCAGGGGAGGAGAACCCTGCATGGTCCCTGAGCCACGGCCAAATTTCAAGGACTCCCTGGACATAAACCCGCATTGTGACCCATCAGCATGAGACTCCATTTCAACTCAGCCCCCTGTGTAGTTTGCCCCCGAGCCAGCAGATTGAACCTGCCATGTTCCTAGGCTGCAATGGTAACATGTGGTGGGATTTCCAGGCATCCATGCATAGAGCTGGGTGGGGGTACACTTGAGCCCTCTAACAGGACTCCCCCTGTCTTGCAAAAGGTAACTTTGCTGTTTGGAGCAGCTCACAGCACCCAGAATGGGAATACCTGCATTGGCTCATGAGGCCACCCCTCCCTTAGGATGCCAACATGGACACAAACTCCAGCTTCAGTGAATGTCTGACACTACCCCTTACCTCAGATGCTGGATATCCTGATTCAACCTCTGCAAATTGGGCCTCCCATACCCTAGGCCCTGATCCTAACCCTAGATTGTATTTTTCTGTCTTCCATCTCACGATTCCTGGTGTACAAGCCCTCCAGAATGGGAATTCTGGAGTCACAACGAAGCACACTGCCTGACTTTCAGAAGGCAAAAGAGGCCTCTGGGACTGCACAAAAACCCTAAAAGAGGATTAACCTACATAGCCCTCGAGGGCAAAGAAATTTCATAGGCTACTGGTGCACTAATGATCTGTGTGGCACAGCTAAGTCCTGACCTCCTGACAGCCACCCATGTAGCTGGCAGCCTATCCAACAGATGATACCTGCCATGCCCCTAGGCTTTCATCTCTACCCAACCTCGTTTTATAGACCTCTGTCCCCAGAGGCCTGGGCTCAAATCCCTGCATATGGGGTACATGATCCACAAATTAGAAGTCCTCCTGCCCTGCACCAGGAAACCTTGCTATTGGGATGTGTGTAAAACTCTCAGAGTAGGAGAAACCTGTGTGGCCCATGAGGCCCTGCCCACTTTTCAGGATCTCCCTGGACAAAAACTCGCATTGTGACCCTCATCCTGAACCACGTTTTCAACTAAGCCTCCTCAGTATCTTGAACTAGAGCCAGCATAAGAGGCCTGCCATGACCATAGGCCCAAATCTTAACACAAGGTTGGGTTTCTAGGCACCCATACACAGAGCCCTGCTCTTGAATCCTTCTTTTTTAAAATTTTATGTATTTACTTGATAGAGAAATCACAAGTAGTCAGAGAGGCAGGCAGAGGGAGAGAGAGGAGGAGGAAAGAAGCTCCCTGCTGAGCAGAGAGCCTGATGTGGGGCTCCATCCCAGGACGCTGAGAACTTGACCTGAGCTGAAGGCAGAGGTTTAACCCACTGAGCCACCCAGGTGCCCCTCTCGAATCCCTCTTTATGGTGACCCCTGAATTTGAAAACAAGATTCCCCCTTTCTCCCACAATGACAGCATGCTATTTGGAGCTGTGCAAAAGCTCAAAGAGGGAGACTCTTCCATGGCCTCCTTCCATAGAAGTTTCCCTGTCGGGTTTAGACACAGCTCCAAACAGCAAGGTTTCCTTCTGGCTACAGGAGGTGTTGTGTTCTGTAGCTCAAGGATCCCCCAAATGTTTGAGTTCAAGATAAGGCCTCTGGGGACAGACAGATGCCTGAAAACCTACACTAGGGTACAGATTCGGGCTTAGTGGCATGTCAGGTTCAATCTTCTGTCTCTGGGGTCATCTACCTGGGTGTCTGAAGAGAGACAGTTGCTCAGATTGTGTCAGACCATGCATTTTTATACAGAGCATCCTACGAAATTGGGGTGGCCTCAGGGGTCTTCTACGTTCTCCTCACGTGAGGTTTCTTCAAGTTCTAAAGGGCCCAACTTATTTCTGCAGGGCAGGCACAGTCCTGTGGTGTGGCTATGGAATACCCAGGCTGGAGGGTTTGTGGTGCAGGACTCTGGGGACAGAAATCTGAAAATACAAGCTAGGGTTAGGATAATGGCTGAAGGTATGGCAGGCCCCATCTCCAGACCAAAGTTGAACTCCTCGGGATCTGAAATTTGGGTGAGTGTGAGGCAGAAACTCATGCTTTGCCTCTGGTTTTTGACTGAGAAGGTTGTGGAATGTAGAGGGGACCTCATGGGGCCATGGAAGATTCTCCCTTGTTGGGCTTTTTTCACACCTCCAAATAGCATGCTGTCATTGTGGGGGAAAGGAGAAATCCTGTGTTCTGATTCAGGGCTCCCCATGATGAGGGATTCGAGAGTAGGGCTCTGTGTATGCATGCCTAGAAACCCAACTTTGGGTTAGGATTTGGGCCTAGGGTCACCACAAGCTTCATAAGCTGCCTCAAGGTTGTGAGGAGTCTCACTCAGGGGTCCTTTATCCGAGGCCCTTGGGAGCCAAGCCCCTCATAATGGAAGCCTGAAAAGAGAAACCAGGATTAGCGTTAGGGCCTAGGGGTATTACAGGCCCAATTTGCTGGCAGTGAGGCGGCCTCCCCTCAGGGCTGACGAGGTCATTTGTCTGACACTGCAGAAGAATCTGGCTTTATGGTCAGTGGGTCACTGATGGTTGGGGTGGCTTTAGGGGGCAGCCATTTTCTCAACATCTGAGGGTTTGGGGCAGCCGCAAAGAGCACGGTTTCCTACCACATGGCTGGCGAATTCCTGGACTGTCACTCAGGGGTCCTGCGTCTGGTGGGGGTGTGTGGGAGTCAGGCCCCTCAGAATGGAAGCCTGAAAATCCAAACTAGGGTTAGATTTAGGACCTAGGAGCATTACAGGCCTGATCTGCCGGTGCTGAGGTGGGCTCCCCTCAGGGCTGAGTGGAGGGCATATGTCCAGCACTGCAGCAGAATCCGGCTTTATGGCCGGGGGCTGCTGATGTTTGGGGTGGCTTTCGGGGGACATGCAGGTTTCTCCTGCTCTGAAGGTTTTGTGCAGCTCCAATGGGCACGGTTTCCTCCTGGTTGGCAGCCAGAGTCCTGGGGTGTGGCTCAGGTGTCCCCAATCTGGAAGGCTTGGGGGGCCAGTTCTTAGTGACTGAAACCTGAAAAGCCAATGTAGGGTTAGGGTTATGAACTAGGGGCATGGCAGACCCAATCTCCTAGTGTTGAGGTGGGTTCCCTGAAGGGCTGAGTTGAGAATGAGGGTCAAGCAGCACTTCAAGATCTGGGTTTTGTTGTCATATGGGCCATCTGAGATGAGATTGGCCCCAGGAATGCATGCTGGTCTCTTGCGGTCTAAGGGTTCTAGGAAGCTCTGAACTGAAGGGTTTCCTCCTGGATGGCAGGTGGAGTCCTTAGGTGTGGCTCAGGGGTTCCAAATCTGGGGGGCTTGTTGGCCAGGTCTCTGGGCACAAAGGCTTATGGGCCAGGGTTTTGGGGACAGAAGTCTGCAAACACAAACTCAGCTTAGGGTTAGGATCGAGGTGATCACAGGCCAGAACTGCAGACCCTGAGGGCAGCTCCTCAGGCTCTGAAATTAGAACGACTGGGAGACAGTAGGCCAGGCTTTAATGTCTGGATTGTGTGTCCAGGATGGTCATGGAATGTAGGGGTGGCTTCATGGGGCCAAGGGCGATTCTTCCTCTCTGGGGATTCTGCCAGACTCCCAAGAGTTTGGTGTCTTTCAGGGGGAAGGAAAGAGTGCTCTTTTCTGCCTCAGGGGTCCCTCCCAAACAGGGATTCCAGAGACAGGCTGTGGGTCTGGTCGTCTGGAAAACCACACCAAGGGTTCAGATTTGGGCCTAGGGGCATGGCAGGCACAGTATGTGGGCTCCTGTTTCAGCAACCGAGGGGGCTTGTCAGAAAGCAGGCTCAGGCTGAGGGTCACAATGCCTGTTTGTGCCCAGGGCGGCCCTCATGAGAGGGCGTGGTCTCATGGGCCATGCAGCTGGCTCCCACTCTGAGGGTTTGACACCCATCCCAAAACATCCAGGTTTCCTGCCACGGAGAAAGAGGAATAGTCTTTTGTGCTTCAGGTTTCCCCATAGGCAGGGATTTGAGCTAAGGTCTGGGGACAGATGCGTAGAGATGAAGGCCTTGGGCCAGGACAGGTTCCAACTGCTGGATATGGGGCCCGCTATCTGGGTGGTTGACAGGAGGTCCAGCCCCAGGTTGTGTCAGAGAGAGCATTAGTGCACGGGGTGGACTATGTTACTGGGGTGCCCTCGAGGGCCGTGAAGGTTGATCCTCATATGGGGCTTCTGGGCAGACCCATCGGGCACTTCTTCTTTCTGATGGGCAGGCAGAAGGCTGTATTGTGGCTCCAGAATTGCCAATCTGGAAGGCTTGTGGTCCAAGAGTGTGGGGACAGATGGCTGAAAGCAAAAGCTACAGTTAAGATCAGTGCAGAGTGCATGGCAGTTGCAATGTGCAGCAGCTGATTCAAGATCTCCAGCACCTGAGTAAGGGCGAGTGTCCGATGTTCGCTCACGCTGGAGTTTGTGTCCGTGGTGGCTGACTAATGGTGGGGTGGCCTCATGAGGCCATGGAGGTTTTCCCACGTTGGGTCTTGTGAGCTGCTCCAAACAGCAAGGATTCCTTCTTTGGGACAGGCGGAGTCCAGTTAGATGGCTCCAGGGTCCCCCAAATGGAAAGATTGGATAGCATAGCCCTCTGCATGGATGCATGGAAAGCCAACCTCGCATTACCATTGTAGCCTAGGGCCATGGCAGATTCAATCTGGGGCTCTGACGCGAAGTACCAAGGGGGCTGAGTTGACGTGGAGTCCCATGCTGATGGGTCACAATGCTGGTTTGTGTCGAGGGAGACCTTAGAATGTGGCGGTGGCTCAGTGTCCATGCAGGATTCTCCTACACTGAGGGTTGGACACATATCCCAAGAGAAAGGTGTCCTTCTGGGGAAAGGAGGTGTTCTGTTTTGTGGCTCAGGGACCACATGTTGGATAATATCTTTGTATTCCAGAACAGGCCTCTGGGGACAGATGCCTGGAAACCTAAGCTAGGGTTGTGATGAGGTCCTAGGGGCATGTCAGGTTCAATCTTCTGACCGAGGGCCATTAACCTGGGTTTTTGGCTGAAGATAGGTGCTCAGGGTGAGTCAGACTGCACATTTTTGTCTAGAGCGGCCTAAGAAACTGGGGTGGGGTGAGTGGCCTGGCAAGTTTCTCCTTATGTGGAGGGTTTGGGCACCTGTGACAGGCAGAGTTTCCTTTGGGCGGGCAGTCACAGTCCTGCCGTGTGGCTCCAGAGGCCCCATCCAGAAGGGCATGTGGACCAGGGCTTTGGGGACAGAAGTCTGCAAACACAAAGTTGGCTTAGGGTTAGAGCCGAGATGATGGCAGGCCCGATCTGCAGCCCCTGAGGAGAGCTCCTCAGGATCTGAAATTAGGGTGAGTGGGAGGCAGTAGCTCAGGCTCTTGTCTCTGGATTGTGTGTATAGGATGGCCACAGAATGGAGGGGTGCCCTCGTGGGGCCATGGAAGATTCTCCCTCTCTGGGGATCTTGCCCAGCTCCCAGTGGTTTGGTGTCATTCTGGTGGAAGGGAAGAGTCCTGTTTTCTGTCTCAGGGGTTCCCCCAAAAGAGGGATTCCAGAAAAGGGCTCTGGTTCCAGGCGCCTGGAAAACCCCACCAAGGGTTAGGATTTGGGCCTAGGGGCATGGCACCATGGCCTGCTATGCAGACTCCTGGTGCATCTCCCGAGGGGGCTTATTTGAAAATGGGCTCTGGCTGAGGGTCACAAAGCGTGTTTGTACCCAGCGCAGCCCTCATGTGTGTGCGTGACCTCCTGGGCAATGCAGGTGGCTCCCACTCTGAGGGTTAGACACCCATCCCAACAGCCAGGTT
The DNA here is from genome assembly GCF_902655055.1 of Lutra lutra. Classification (NCBI taxonomy): domain Eukaryota; kingdom Metazoa; phylum Chordata; class Mammalia; order Carnivora; family Mustelidae; genus Lutra; species Lutra lutra. The sequence goes on along the minus strand of NW_025923846.1, from coordinate 391,236 downwards.
TCCTGCCATGGGGAACGAGGAGTCCTCTTTTGTGCATCAGGTTCCCCCATAGGCAGGGATTGGAAATAAGGCCTGGGGACAGATGTCTGAATACCCAGGTTGGGTAGAGATGACAGCCATGGGCCATGACAGGTCCCATCTGCTGGATATGCAGCCAGCTATGTAAATGGTTGACTGGAGGGCGGGGCTTAGGCTGTGTCAGACAGAGCACTAGTGCACAGGGTGGCCTAGGATCTTGGGGTGCTTTCACGGGCAGTGCAGGTTGATCCTCATATGGGATTTCTGGGCAGACCCATAGGGCACTTCTCTCTGGTGGGCAGGCAGAATGCTGCCTTGGGCTCCAGAATTCCCAATCTGGTGGGCTTGGGGGCCAAGAGTGTGAGGACGGAAGTCTGAAAACACAAGCTAGTGTTAGGTTCAGGTCTGAGGGCCTGGCAGTTCCAATGCGAAGTGGCTGATATAAAAACTCTAGAACCTGAGTAAGGGCGTGTGTCAGACGTCCACTCACACTGATGTTTGTGTCCATGATGCCCGACTCATGGAGGTGTGTCCTCAGGAGGCCATAGAGGTTTTCCCACGCTGGGGTTCGTGAACTGCTCCAAACAGCAAGGTTTCCATGTGCGGGACAAGGGCAGTCCTGTTTCATGGCTCCCTGTTAACCCATAGGGAAAGATTGGATAGCAGAGCTCTCCACATGGATGCCTGGAAAGCCCACCGCAGGTTACTATTGCAGCCGAGGAATGTGGCCGGTTCTATCTGTTGGCTCTGGGGTGAAGTTCCAAGGGTGCTGAGTTGACATGGAGTCTCATGTTGATGGGTCAGAATGCTGCTTGGTGTCACAGGAGACCTTGGAATGTGGCGGTGGCTCAGGGGTCATGCAGGATTCTCCTATGCTGAGGGTTGGACACAGCTCCCAAGAGCAAGGTTTCCTTCTGGGAAGAGGAGTTGTGGTGTTTTTTGGCTCAGGGAACACAAGTTGGACAGTCTGTTGGTGTTTGAGAACAGGCCACTGGGGACAGATGACTGAAAACCTAAGCTAGAATTCTGATGAAGTCTTAGGCCATGTCAGGTTCAATCTTCTCTCTTTGGGGCCATATACCTGGGTGTCTGCCTGAAGATTGGTGCTCAGGTTGTGTCTGGATTTTTATCCAGATCGGCCTACGAGATTGGGGTGGGCTCAGGGGCTTTGCAGGTTTCTCCCAATCAGGAGAGTTTGGGCAACTGTGATGAGCAGAGTTTCCTTTGGGATGTTAGGCACAATCCTTCGGTGTGGGTGTGGAGACCCCTTCCTGAAGGGTGTGTCGGCAAGGGCTTTGGGGACAGAAGTCTGCAAACAAAAGTTGGGTTAGGGTTAGGGCCCTGGTGATGGCAGGCCCAATCTGTATCCTCTGAGGGGAGCTCCTCGGGATCTGAGATTAGGGTGAGTGGGAGGCGGTAGCTGAGTTGTCTGTCTCTGGATTTTGTGTATAGAATTGCTGCAGAATAGAGGGGTGGCCTCGTGGGGCATGCAAGTTCTCCCTTTCTGGGGATTCTGCCAGGCTCCCAATAGTTTGTTGTCATTCTGGGGAAAGGGAAGAGTCCTGTTTTCCGTCTCATGGGTCCCCCCGAAAGAGGGATTCTAGAGAAGGACTCTGTGTCTGGGCTCCTGGAAAACCCCACTGAGGGTTAGGATTTGGGCCTAGGAGCATGGCACCATGGAATTTGCATGCACATGTCAGGTCCTATCTACTGTCTCTGGGGTGAGCTACCCAGGGGGTGGATTTGGACACAATGTGGATTTGTGTCCAGGGTGAACTTAGAATGTGGCAGTGGCCTCAGCGCCCATGTAGTATTCTACTACACTGACAGTTTGACAAAGCTCAAAATAGCAATGTTTCCTTTGGGGCTAGGAGGTGTTGGGTTTTGTGGCTCATAGGTACTCCAAATGTTGGTATTCATGTCCAGAACTCTGGGGTCAGATACCTGAAAACCTAAACTAGGGTACACACAAGAGCCTAGGAGCATGTCAGGTTCAATCTTCTCTCCCTGGGTCCATCTACCTGGGTGTCTGATGGGAGGTCGTTGTTCATGGTGTTTCAGACTGAGCATTTATGTCCTGGGCTTCCTACAAAATTGTGGTGTCCTCAGGGGACTTGCAGATTTCACCATTCTTGAGGTTACTTGAACTTCTAAAGGTCCCAGCTTCCTTCTGGAGGATGGCACAGTCCTGTGGTGTGGCTATGGAATAACCAAGCTGGAGGGATTGTGGGGAAGAACTCTGCTGATAGAAGTCTGACAACTTCAACTAGGGTTAGAATTAGGGCCTATGGCATGGCAGGCCTTAACTACAGATGCTGAAGCTTGCTTCTGGGGATCTGAAGTTAAGAGAGTGTCAGCCTTTCATTCAGACTATAACTGGCGTCCACTAGGGCAACTGTTGTTGAGGTGGCCTCCTGAGCCCATGGAGGTTTCTCCCACTCTGGTGGTTTTGCACAGTTCCAAATAGGAAGTTGTCATTCTGGGGGACAGGTGAGGTCCTGTTTTTTGACCTAGGGTCCTCCATATGGAGGGATTCGAGAGTGGGGCTCTTGGTATGGATGCGTGAGAACCCAACCTAGGGCTAGGGTTAGGGCCTAAGGCATGGCAGGCCTGATCTACAGATGCTAAAGCTTGCTTCCCAGTATCAGAGGTTAAGGAAAGTGTCAGGCTTTCACTCAAACTACAATTTGTGACCACTAGAGCATCCACATGTTGAGGTGGCCTCCTGAGGACATGGAGGTTTCTCTCGCTCTGGGGTTTGTGCTTCAAATAGCTTAGTCTATTCTGGGGGATAGGTGGTGTCCTCTTTTATAGCTTGAATCCATATGGAGTGATTTGAGAGTAGAGATCCAGGATTGATGCCTCAAAACCCAACCAAGGGTTTGGATTAGGTTCTAGTGACATGGCAGGCCTAATGAACTGGCTCTGGGCCTAGGTACCCTGGATGGTGTGTCAAAATTTGTCTCAGGCTGAGGGTCACAATGGGAGTTTGTGTCCAGGACTGCAACACATTCGGTGGCCCTAGGACACCAATACTAGTGAGGGTGAATGTGTGGCACTCCCTCAATTTAGAATCTGGTGACCTTGCCTCAGCTTCTGCAGATCAGAGATCCATGCCCTCGATCCAAAACAAAAACATAGCTTGGGTTTTCAGATATCGGTCCCCAGTGTCTGGGAACACAAGCCCTCCAGTTTGGGGACTCAGGAGCCACACCACAGGATGATCCCTGCCCTCCAGATTGAAACCGTGCCCTATAGAGCTTCACAAAAACCCTAGATTAGGGGAAACATGAAGGGTCCCCAGTGCCACTCAACTTACGAATGCCACGCTGGAAACTAATGTGCAGGCGGGTACAACCTGAGTCCCAACCACCAATCAGCTATCGAGGCAGCTAGACCCAGAGTCAGCTGATCAGACCTGCCATGCACCTAAGCTGAAATCCTAACCCTAGATTGGGTTTTCAGGCATCCGTACACAGAGCCCTTCTCTGGGATCCCTCCACATGGGTGACCCTTGAACAATAAAACAAAATTCTGACCCCAGGAAGGAAAGCTTGGTTGTTGGAGCTATAGAAAACCATTAGAGATGGAAGAAATCTGCTTTGCCCCTGAAGCCAGGCCCACATTTGCAGGCGGCCATGGCCACAATCACCCATTGTGACCCTTAGCCTGAGCGCTTTTTGAACATAGCCCCAAGGGTACCTCGGCCCAGAGCCAGGCTAGAAGGCCTGCCATGCCACGAGGACCAAATCCAAACCCTCAGTTGGGTTTTCAGGCATCAATACCCGGATGGCTGTTCTCGAATCCCTCAATATGGGGGACCCCTGAGCTATAAAACAGGACACTGCCTACAGCCCAGAATAAACCAAGCTATTTGGAACTGCAAAATCCCCAGAGTGGGAGGAACTCCATGCCACCATGAGGCCACCTTTGAGTACCACGGAACCCATGGACACAAACTGCAGCCTGTGCGACATCCTGACACTAGCCTTCACCTTGATCCCAGGGAGCTCAACTCAGCATCTGTATATTGGGTCTGCCATGCCCTAGGCACTAACTCTAGCCCTAGCTTGGGTTCTCAGACTTTCATGCTCAAAGTCCTGCTCCACAAGCCCTCCAGATAGGGAACACTGAGCAACACCACAGGACTGGCCCTGCCCTCCAGCAGGAAAATGTACCTTCTTGAGCTGCATGCAACCCGCATATGAAGAGAAAGCTGCACGAAACCCTGAAGCCACCCCATTGACGGAAGCTGGCCTTGGACACTAGTACTCATTCTGCCCTCACCCAGACCACTGATCTCCAGTCAGCCACCAAGTAGCTGGTGCCAGTGGGACTATTTCGGGTTGTCCATGGCCCAAGGCCCTACCACGAACCCTAGGTTGAGTTTTTGGGCATACATACCCAGTGCCCTGCTATCGGATCCCTCACTATGGGGCACCCTAGAGCCATACACAGGACTCCACCTGTCCTCCAGAAGGAAACCATACTATTTGGAGCATCGCAAAACCCCCAGAGCAGGAGCAAATTGCATGGCCCAAGGAGGCCACCCACACATACGACGTCCCTTGTAGACACAAATTCTAGTCTGAGAGAATACCTGAGACTCTGCCTAACTTCAGAATCTGGGACCTCGCCTCAGTATCTGCAGATTGGTGATCCATGACCCGGATACTAACCATCAACCTAGCTTGTGGTTCAGACTTCTGTCCCCAGAGTCCTGTAACTCAAGACCTCCAGACTGGGGAATCCGTAGACACAGCAGGACTCTCCCTGCCCTGCAGATTGAAACCATGCCCATTGAAGCGGCACAAAACCCCAAGATCAGGGCAAACAAGCACAGCCCCCAATGCCACCCACTTGTGTATGCCACCCTGGAATCTAAGGTGCAGTCTGACACATCTGAGTCCCATCCTCCAAGCAGACTCTGAGACAGCTGGACCCAGAGCCAGGAGATCGGACCTGCCATGCCCCTAGGCCCTTAGGTTAAACTTAGCTTGGATTATCAGGGATCCATACCCAGGGCCCTTCTCTCGAATCCCTCCACATGGGGGACCTCATAACCACAAATCAGAACCCCTCCTGCCCACCAGGAAGGAAATCTTGGTTTTGGAGCTATGTACAACCATCAGAGATGGCAGAATCCTGCATTGCCCCTGAGGCCACGCACAATTTTGCTGGCCATCCTGGACACAAATACCAATTGTGACCCTTAGCCTGAGCCGCATTTTGTACAACGCTGCATGGGTACCTCGCCCCAGAGCCAGGATCTAAGATCTGCCATGCCGCTAGGACTAAATCCAAAATCTAGGCTGGGTTTTCATGCACCCATGTCAGGAACCCTGCTCTTGAATCCCTCCATAGGGGGGAACCCTGATTCATAAAAAAAAAACAGAACTTACACTGCAGAAGAGACCAAGCTATTTGGAACTGGAGAAAAACCCCTAAGCGGGAGAAAAATCCTTGTCCCCATGAGGCGAAATCTACAGTCGGCAGATCTCATCCACAAAAACTCCAGCCTGAGCAACATCCTGACATGTGCCTTAACCTCAGATTCCCTGGAGTTTGCCTCAGCTTCTGTATGTTGGGCCTGCCATGAGCTAGGCCCTAGCCCTAGTTCTAGCTGGGTTCTCAAGCCTCCATCCAGAGAGTCTTGGTCCACAAGCCCTCCAGATAGGGTCCTCTGGAGCCACAGCACAGGACTCTTCTGGCCCTCCAGAAGGAAAATGTGCCCTATTTTTGCTGCATGTGCTATTTTGCTGCATGCAAACCACAGATTAGGAGAAAGCAGCATGAAACCCCAAAGCCACCCTCCTTTACGGAAGCTGGCCCTGGACAACAAAACACATTCTGTACCTCCACCTGAGCCCCAACCTCCAGTCAGCCACCCACGTAGCTGGCGCCAGAGTCACCAGATCATACTGGCCATTCCCCTAGACACTGATCATAATAATAGGTTAGATTTTCAGGCATCGATCTCCAGAGCCCTCCTCTCAAATCCCTCCACATGGGGAACCCATGAGCCACAAAGAACTCCTCTTGCTCCCCAGAAGCTTTCTGGAGTTATGGAAATCCCCCAGAGCTGGATGAAGCCTGCATTGCCCCCGAGGCTACACCCATTAATGCTGGCCACCCGGAACACAAACACCCATTGTGACCCTTACCCTGAGCCCCATTTTCAACACAGACCCATGGGTACCTCCACCCAGCACCAGGATCAAAGGCTTGCGATGCAGCTAGGACTTAATCCTAACCCTGGTTTGGGTTTTCAGGCATCCATACCTGTAGCCCTGCTCTACAATCCCTCCATTTTGGGGACCCCTGAGCCATAAAACAGGACAGGACATATTCCCCAGAATAGAACAAGGTATTTTTTAACTAGGCAAACATCCTAGAGCAGGAGAAAACTCCATGTCTCCACGAGGACACTCCCAGATTCAACGGATCTCATGGACACACATTCCAGCCTGAGTGAGTCAACCAGAGCACTGACCTCTACTCAGACACCATGTAGCTGGTGACTGAGTCAGCAGATAAGACCTACCATGCCCCTAGGCCCTAAGCTTAACCCTAGGATGAGTTTTCAGGCATCCATATCCAGAGCACTGTCTCAAAACCCTCCATATAACGAACCCTAGAGACATACAGCCAGACTCCAACCTTCCCCAAGATTGATACCATACTATTTGGAGGTGCGCAGATTCCCCCCAACAGGAGAAACCTCCATGGCCCCAGGAGGCCCCCAACATGTTCAGCATCCATAGTACACAAATTCTAATCTGAGCAAATGCCTGACTCTCCCTACTTTCAGAATCCGGGGACCTAGACTCAGCCTCTGCAGATCAGAGATCCATGACCTAGACCATAACCATAAACCTAGCCTGGGTTTTCAGGCTTCCATCCCCAGAGTCCTGGAACAGAAGCCCTCCAGACTGGGGACATCGGAGCCACACCGTAAGACTTTCCCTGCCCTCCAGAATGAATCTGTGGCCTATGGAGCTGCAGAAAACCCCTTGATTAGGGCAAACATGCACGAACCCAATGACACCCCATTTTTGCATGCCACCCTGGACAATGATGTGCAGTCCGACACAACTTGAGTCACATCCTTCAATCAGTCGCCGGGATAACTGGCCCCAGAGCCAGCAGTTCAGACCTGCCATGCCCCAAGGCCCTAATCCTAACCCTAGATTGAGTTTTCAGGCATCCATACCCAGAGCCCTGCTCTCAAATCCCTCCACATAGGGGAACCCTGAGCCATACAACAGGCCTCTACCTGTCCCCCAGTGAAACCTTGCTATATAGAACTGCCCAAAACCCCAGAGCAGAAGAAATCTCCATGTCCTCAGGAGGCCACCTCAACATACAGCAGCCCCAGTTGTCACAAATTCTAGTCTCAGTGAGGGCTTAACATGTGCCCTAACTTTTGATACTGGGGAGCTTGTCTCAGCATCTGCAGATCAGGCCTGCCATGCCCTAGGCCCTAACCCAAACCTTAGCTTGGGTTTTCAGACTTCTTTCTCTAGAGTTCTGGCCCACAAGCCTTCCAGATTGGGGACTCAGGAGCCACACCATAGGACTCTCCCTGCTTTCCAGAAGGACACCATGCCTTATGGAGTTGCACAATACCCCCAGATTATGAGAAAGCTGCAAGAAACCCTGAAGCCCCCCCCATTGACGGAAGCCGGCCCTGGACACTTATACACATTCTGTCCCTCAACATGAGTACTGACTTCCAGTCAGCCACATATGTAGCAGATGTCAGAGTCATCAGTTCAGACCTTTTATGCCCCTAGGCCCTAACCACTACCTTAGGTTGAGTTTTCAGGCATCCATACCCAAAGATCTGCTCTCAAATCCCTCCATATAGGGCACCCCTGAGATATACAACAGGACTCCACCTCTCCCTGAGCATGAAACTACAGTATGTGGAGCAGCATAAAACCCCCAGAGCAGGAAAAACCTCCGTGGCGCCAGGAGGCCCCCCCAACACATTCGGTGGCCCTAAGACACAAATTGTAGACTGAGTGACCTTGCTTCAGCATCTGCAGATAGGTGATCCATGCCCTAGACACTAACCCTAAACCTAGCTTGGGTTTGAAGACGTCCACCCCCAGAGTCTTAGAACACAAGCCCTCCATATTGGAGTCTCCAGAGCCACAACACAGGACTCTCCCATCCCTCCAGAATGAAACTATGCCCTAAGGAGTTTTACAAAACCCCTAGAGTGGGGGAAACTTGCACAGTTCCTTATGCCACCTCACTTGGTTACACCACCCTGGACACTAATGTGCAGTCTGACACAATTGGAGCCCCGTCCTCCAAACAGCCACCAAGATAGCTGGCCCCAGAGCCAGCAGATCAGACCTTAGATGCCGCAAGGCCCTAATCCTAACCCTATATTGGGTATTCAGGCATCCATAACCAGAACCTCTTTCTTGAATCCCTCCACATGGGGGACCCCTGAGCCACAAGACACAACTCCTCCTGCCCCCTGAAAGAAACCTTTTTTATTTGTAACTGCACAAAACCCACCAGAGCGGGAGAAACCTCCATGTCCTCAGGAGGCCATCTCAAAATTTGGCAGCCCTAGAGGTCACAAATTCTAGTCTGAACGAATGCCTGACAATTGCCCTCACTTCATATCCTATGGAGCTCACCTCAACATCTGTAGATCGGGCCTGCTATTCCCTAGGCCCTAAGGCAAACCTTACCTTGTGTTTTCATACTTCTTTCCCCAGAGTCCTGGCCCACTTGTCTTCTGGATCGGGGATTTAGGAGCCACACCACAGGGCTCTCCCTGCCTCCAGAAGGAAACCATGCTTACTAAGCTGCACAAAGCCCCCAGATGAGGAGAAATATGCATGGCCCCTGAAACCACCCCCATGGATGGAAGCTGGCCCTCAACACTAATATAAATTCTGTCACTCCTCTTGGGCCCAGACCTCCAACCTATCACCCACTAACCTAGCCCAAGTGACAGCAGATCAAACCTGATATGCCCGTAGGCCCTAATTCTAACCCTAGCGTGTGTTTCCAGACATCTGTCCCCAGTGGCCTGGTTTCAAATCTTTCCATATGGGAGATCCCTGGGCCAGGAAACAGAACTCCTCCTGCCCTCCAAAGGGAATCCTTGCTGTTTGGAGCTGTGTACAATCCTCAGAGTAGGATACACACGCATGGTCCAGGACACCCCCACTTTCAGAGGACTCACTGGACATAAACCCGCATTGTGACCCTCGGCCTGAGCTGCGTTTATAACTCCACTCCCCAGGTCACTCACCCCAGAGTCAGCTGATTGGGCATGACGTATGCTTCGGCCCTTTTCATAACCCGAGGTTCGGTTTTCAGGAATCCATACCTGGAGTTTTGCCTCAAATTCCTCCATATGGGGAACCCCAGAGACATAAAAAGGAATTCTAGAATCCCACAGAATAAAACCTTGCTAATTGGAGCTGTGCAAAATCTCCAGGGCTGTAGTGACCTCTGTAGCCACTTGATGCTACCCCCATATTTGGCAGAACTCATGGACACAAACTCCAGCCTGAGGGAATGCCTGACACTCATCCTAAATTCACATCCCAGGGAGCTTGTCTCAGTGTATTCACATTGGGCCAGCTATGCCATAGGTCCGAACCCTAATCCTAGCTTTGGTTTTTAAACTTCTGTCCCAAGAGTCCTGGGCCAGAAGACCTCCAGATAGAGAACTTCAGAGCCACACCATAGAACTCTGCCTGCCCTCCAAAAGGAAACTGTGTTCTATGGAGCTGCACAAAACCCCGAGATTAGGAGATACCTGCATGACCATCGAGGCCACCCCCACTTACTAAACCTGTCCCTGGACACTAACACACATTCTGCCCCTCAACCTGAGCCCCGACTTCTAGTAATCTCCCACTTAGCCAGCCCCAGAGTCAGCATATTGGACCTGATATGGCCCTAGTCCCTAATCCTTACCATAGGTTGGGTTTTCAGACATCCATTCTTAGAGAACTGCTCTCAAATCCCTCCATATATTGGACCCCTGAGCCATACAACAGGACTCCCACTGTTCCCCAGAATATTACCATACTATTTGGAGCTGCTCAAAACCCCCAGTGCAAGGGTAACTTCCATGGCCCAAGGAGGCCACCCACACATAGGACAACCCTAGTGGACACAAATTCTAGTCTGAGCAAATGCCTAACACTCTCCCTAACTTCAGAATCCAGGGACCTAGCATCAGCATCTGCAGATCAGTGATCAATTCCCTAGACCATCATCATAAACTTAGCTTGGGTTTTCAGACCACTGTCCCCAGAGAATAGAAACACAAGCCCTTCACACTGGGGTCTCTGGAGCCACACGAGAGGATGATCACTGCACTCCAGAAGGAAACTGTGCCCTAGGGAGCTGCCCAAACACCCTAGATTAGGGTAAATGTGCATGGCCCCCAATACCACCCAACTTTCGTACGTCACCCTGGACGCTAAAGTGCAGTCTGACACAACCTGAGTTCTGTTCTCCAATCAACCGCCGGGACAGCTGGCACCAGAGCCAGCAGAATAGAAATGCCATGCTCCTAGGCCCCTATGGTTAGCAGGCATCAATACCCAGAACACTTCCTTCAAATCCCTCCACATGGGAGACCCCTGAGCCACAAAACAGAACTCCTTCTGCCCCCCAGAAGAAACCTTGGTTTTGGAGCTTTGTAAACCTCTCAGAGTTGGAAGAATGCAGTGTTACCCTGAGGCCACGCCCACTTTTGCAAATGTCTGCAGTATTTGAAAAAGCCATTACCTGGGGTTTTTGGAAGCCAGAGCCCCAGGAAGTAGGCAAGCAGCAAGAGACCATCTTTCTGTATCAGATGTCTCCAGCCATGTAACTCTGGTGCTGAACTACACTAGAATCTGGGCACCTGGTTGAGGGGTTCCAAATTCTGTTGGGGTCTCTGGTCAAGGAAGTGACTTCACTGGCTGAGATCACGTACTCAAGTCCACCCTGGATTATCACCTACACAAACAGTGCTCAATGCTGCTGTCTGCTCATCTCATTTCTGCATATAAAGCCACATCTGTATGTAGGGACACCAACACACCCCTCTCCACCGACCCCCAGGGAAAGGCTGAGTGCAACCAGGGCCCCACGTGGCTTCAGACACAACTCTCCACTCTTAATTGTTTTTATCCCTGGATAAGGCATTGTCCCTGGATAAGGCATTATTCCTGTCAAGGGTGGTCAGCGTCTCATCTGTAAAATAAAGATGATTCTAGCATGGACTTCCTCCAGATGTCCATAGGCATATGTGGAATATTGTCTATGATATTGTAGGAGTGGTGTCACATGTAGGAGATTACTCCAAGAACATTTCCCTCCTCTTCTCACTGTGTCTGCCTCTGCTACTCGTTAGATCCCACCCTACAGTCCCTGATGGGGTGTGTGTGTGTGTGTGTGTGTGTGTACAATCATTCTTGTGGGCACTCAGTTGTTCATTAGTGCTCACATTCTGGAGTCCCAGAAGGTGACAGTCCCATCTACAGAGAGGTGGGCCATAGTTTTCCAAGAACTTAGGCTTTCTAATTTGCAAAGAAAACACTTAAAAAGGGATTAGAGCCTTAGCCTTGATGGTCAGAATCCACCCTTACCACTAGAGACTGCATATCCTGAGCTGAGAGCTATTACCTCGTTTCCAATGACTGCCATGTGGATAGGGGTACACTCAGTGGGTTGCCATGACCTGGGCTCCCCCTCAGTCAAGATCTTGCTGGAATGCCTCCTGTCTACGATATCAATGCTCACCCTCAACCTGAAACCCTCTCCATATCTCTAGCCCCTGCCTTCCACACAACGTTTTCCAGAGCCCTCAAGTGATTAGATTGATGCATCCAGGGCCCCAAATTTGAGGACACTCACAAAGAGCTGGGTTCATGTCTGCTTCAGCTTTCTTACCATCTGTGATTCTTGGCAAGGCACTAACCCTGCAGGGGTCTTCACCTTCTCTCAAAGGTTCCATGAAAACACATATCCTGTGTAAACATCTTTGTAACCCTGTCTCTTGGAATGTGGTCTGGACTTAGAGATTCCATCCATTCCACAGAACATGGCCACATGATGAAAAAGCTCCATCTGAGATTTAGTTCTAGAATCTCATTGGCCATCCCCATTTTGCCTCTGACCCGTGTTCTCTCTCAGATTCTTATCTTTGAATACAAGCCCCTATGTTGAACCCTGACACACACATGAGCATGTGCCCTAGCAAAGAGAGTTCCTCTGATGCCTGAGACCATGACTGGGGATGTGCCCTATGGCCACAGAGGTGGAATTTATGTGTCCTGGAGCACCCAGAGTGGAACAGACTGAGGCTTCTTTCTGAGACGGAGGTCTGGGTGCAGTTTGTTTACTTCTAAACCTCCAAAGAACTGCCAAAATCTGCCAAAGAGAGAAAAACAAAACAAAACATAAAACAAAAAGCTCCAGTGAACAAAAGCCTGAACAACCGGTTTCCTCAGAGCTCAGTCCCTTGATACTGGGTAGGAGGACTCAACTCTAGCAAGACTGCCGGAAAAATCAAGCTGCAGGCCCCTACCTCAGAAAGCCAACCAAAAACAAAAATAATACAAAAACAAGAGGGCAAACACCACTACTTCAAAGATACAAATTTTATTTTTAATTCATTCCCACTATTCTGTTCTTTTCAATGTTTTAAATAATTTTAACCTATATACCATCACAAAGAGAGCTTCAGTAAAACAAATTCCATAATAATACTTAAATTGAACTTTTTTGAAATATTACCTGTGTTTTTCTTAAGCTTTCCTCTTTTTAAAATTTTATTTATTTATTTATTTATTTTTTAATATTCATATAGATATGCTTCAAAGTAATCCCCTTTTCCCAATCAATACTACTACTATATATAAACCAGCTTAAACCCTCTTCATCTCAGGAAATTTGAGTCCTTTAACAAAGATATCTCTTGTCAAGAGATATCTTGTTTAAGATAGATATATTTGTTTAAGATAAAGAGAATTTATAACCACCCTCCCATCTTTTTCTTCTGTTACTGTTTCTGTGTATTTGTTTTTGCTCTGGTGATATATAAATCTTATACATGGGGTTCATTTTGGCTGCGTTTTTTTTTTTTTTCCTTGTCATTTAATTTTTTTTTCTTTTTGTTTGTTCATTTTGGTTTGTATACTTTATAAATCTTACCTTTGGGCCCCTTTCAGGCTGGTTCTTCTCCTTTTTTTTTTTTTTTCATTTTTCCTCTCTCTCTCGCTATTTCTTTCTTTTTGGTGGGGACACCCTACAGCTAAGAAGTGTTCCAGAGTGCATATTGCCTGCAACACGGTTTATACATTCTATTACACATCCCTTCAGCCACTTCTCACCAAAATACTAGGAGGAGGAAGGACCAACAGAGAAAAAATTCAGAAACTATGCCCTATCCATCAGAGATATTGGATATGGACATAAACAGTATGTGGGAAAGGAAATTCAGGCTAACAATTATCCAGGCAATGGCTAGGTTGGAGAAAGCCTTTGATGACAAAATGGAATTGATTAGGGCAGAAGTGAAAGCCACCAGGGATGATGTTAACAATGCTCTCAATGAGTTCCAATCTAATCTAAATTCTCTAACAGCTAGGGTAATTGAGGCAGAAGGTAGAATTAGTGATCTAGAGGACAAACTGATAGAGCAAAAAGATCAGGAGGAAGCCTGGAACAAACAGATTAGAAGACATGAAAAGAGAATTAGGGAAATAAATGACGCTATAAAATGTTTCAATGTCAGAGTTATTGGAATCCCTGAGGGGGAGGAGAAAGAAAGAAGACTAGGGGATATAGTTGAACAAATTCCCCATGAAAATTTTCCCAGCCTGGAGAATGGAACCAGCGTTCATTTACTAGAGGCAGAAAGGTCTTCCCCCAAGATCATAGAATCTAGAAAGACCTCGAAACCCCTGCTGGTGAAACTGATGATTCATAATTGTAGACAGGAGCTCTTGAAAGCAGCTAGGTGGAAGAGATTCCTTATGTACAGAGGAAAGACCATCTGAATAACGTCCTACCTGTCCACAGAAACCTGGCAAGCCAGAAAGGACTAGGAAGATGTATTCAGGGCACTAAATGAGAAGAACATGCAGCCAAGAATAATTTATCCAGCAACACTGACATTCAAAATATATGGAGAGATAAAGAGCATCCATGACCAGCAAGGTTCAAAAGAGTATGTAACCACCAATCTGGCACTACATGAAATATTAAGGGGAGTTCTATACAAGAGGAAAAAAAAAAAACAAGAATATCATTGAACAGAAATTTATGGAAACAATCTATAGAAACAAAGACTTCACAGGTAACACGATGTCAATAAAAAAGTATCTCTCAATAATTACTCTCAACATGAATGGCATAAATGCACCCATAAAATGGCACAGGGTTGCAGATTGGATAAAATGACAGGATCCATGTATATGTTGTCTACAAGAGTCCCATTTTGAACCTAAAGGTACATCCAGACTGAAAGTGAAGGGATGGAGAAGAATCTTTCATGCCAATGGGCCTGAAAAGAAGGCTGGGGTAGTGATTCTCATATCAGATAAATTAAATTTTAAACTAAATACTGTAGTCAGAGATACAGAAGGACACTAAATCATTCTTAAAGGTTCTATCCACCAAGAAGATCTAACAATTGTAAATATTTATGCCCCCAATATGGGAGCAGCCAACTACATAAGACAACTGTTAATCAAGATAAAGAGTCATACTGATATGAATACATTAATAGTAGGGGATCTTAACACGCCATTCTCAGTAATAGATCATCCAAGCAGAAAATCAATAAAGAAACAAGAACATTAAATGACACATTGGACCAGATGAACCTCATAGATATATACAGAACATTACACCTTCAAACGACAGAATACTCATTCTTCTCGAGTGCACATGGAACCTTCTCCAGAACAGACCACACACTGGGTCACAAATCAGGGCTCAACCGATACCAAAAGATTGAGATTATTCCCTGCATATTCTCAGATCACAATGTTTTGAAAATGAAGCTCAACCACAAGGAAAAGTTTGGAAGGGATTCAAACACCTGGAAGCTAAAGACCACCTTGCTTAAGAATGCTTGGATCAACCAGGAAATAAAATAACTTAAATAATTCATGGAAACAAATGAGAATGAAGACACTTTGGTGCAAAACCTATGGGATCCAGCAAAGGTGGTCCTAAAGGGGAAATACATAGCCATCCCAGACTTGTGACTTGAATCCTACAATATGGCCTTCTCTGTCTGGCTATAGAATATAAGAAAGATATATAACTTTTTCATTGTTTTATAAAAGTAACATTTTATTACAAATGAATGTTCCTGAAAGAACTATCATCATAGGAAGCCCCAAAATAAACTATTCTCGTTATCTGGGGTAATGTTGCCTTTCATAAGGATACCTTGAATGGCAAAAACCGGGGAAAAATCTGGGTCCATGAGACACCTTTAAATTCTTTCATTTTCCTGCATAGGCCATGTTTAAATAATTCTAGTGGGCAAATTATAAAAAAATAGTAAAAGCACATCTTAAATTTTCCCATTTATTACTAACAATTCAAGTAATAAACAGTTCTTTAGTTTTAAGCCAGACTGTATTTATGTAGCAAAATAATTATTTCAGTATGACAAAATGAGGACAAGTTCCTTCTCCATGAAATAATGACCTATAATGGGTTTTGTCCCAATTCCAATGATTTTCCATCTGGGTTGTGTGTGAGCTTGTATGTGTGTGTGTGTGTGTGTGTGTGTGTGTGTGTGTGTGTGTTATGCTGTGGGGGGAAGTGGTGAGAGTTTTCAGGCTGGGCTCTTCTTCTACCCGATATACCCACAGTGGACAGGCACTGTCATTGCTTTCCTCTTGGGCATTCTCTGTGACAGCACTCAAAGACCCACCGTTGAACAGCTGAGCTTTTTCCAATTATTTGACTCCATCATTCAAGTGATAAGTACGTCTCTGCCACAAATCTCTGTTTCTTTCTGTCTGATTCCTACAAGCTTCACCACTTGAACACTTTAATTCAGGGACATTCCCCTTGTACTGATGGCGTCGGAGGTGTTTGACACTCAAGGGAGTGAGAAGGTCCATGGAGGAGGGGCTCTGGGCTCCTAAAAGACCACATGAAGGAGCTCAGTCTCCAATCTGAAGATCCACTCAGCACTGTCATGTGAGGAAATCTATGGCAACATGCCACCATAATTTACAGAGTTATTTGGTAGTTCAGCATAACGTAATATACATACAACATGTTGAAATAAGCAAGCAAACTTCGATAGTTATCAGCCTAGAGCCTAGAGAAAATGACCAAAGAAGCAACTGGCTTCCTCAGTCAGTAGGGCATGAGGTACTTGATCGCAGGCTCATGAGTTTAAGTCCCACATGGAATACAAAGGTGATGTAGGAAGTAAAAGAAAACAACAGGACTTACACATGATCCAGATCTATTGGGCTTGGACAATAGAGCTGGTCTGTGGTGTGCTGGATCCTTTCTCCTGTTCCTTCAGCCACTGGGCCCTGAGCACTCAGGTGGTGCCAGTGCTTATCAGGAAACCAGTTCCTCCCACTAGGTGATCAGGGTTTATAGGGGTAGATGAACAAACATGAACTGAAAAGGTGAATGGAAAGAGCATTTGCTCCATAAGAAAAGAGCAAGGGACTACAACTAGGTCCTGAGCTCCACCAGTTGAGGGCTCCAACAAGGCTCTGTGAGATGACATTGAGAATTCCTGTGGCAGGAAAACAAGGAGGCAGCTATTGCCGAAATCTAAGTGTATTTAGCCAGGCAGAGGGTACCATGTTGCAGAGGATTGGAAGAATATGATGTTCCCACAGTGGCGTTAGAAAGGAGACCAGAGTGATTAGAGGAAGCTGAAGAGGGGAGCAGAGAGTTAAGGGAGAAGGGTCACAGCCTGGGGCAGTTGGACAATATCAGTAACCCACTCTTAGTGCTGTGTGACAACATTACCCAACACTCGGTGGCTTAACCAACAATCACTGTCTCACAGTCTTAGATGAGATTTTATGTTCAGGAATCCAGCAGTGCTCAGCTGGGGGCTATTGCCAGAGGCTATTGCCAGAGCCCCTCTGTACTTTGGGGTTGTTGAAAACACCAAGGCAGGACCTGCTTCTTTGAGAACCTGACTTCAGTTAGGGGTTTTGGCATGATTCATACCATCTCAACATGTGGCCATGTTCTGTGAAATGGAAGGAATCATTATGTCCAGACCACACCCCATGAGACAGGGTTACACAAAGATGATTAAACAGGATATGAGATTTCAGGGAAACACTGAGAGGAAGTGAACACTGCTGCATGGTTAGTGACTTGTCCAGAATCACAGACTTAGAAGGTTGAACCAGGCAAGAGCCCAGCTCTTTGTGAGTGTCCTCAAAGTTGGGGCCCTGGATGTACCTAGGACTCACTGCAGGGCTCTGGAAAAAGTTGTGTTGAAGGCAGGGGCTACAGATATGGAGATGGTTCCAGGGTGAGAGAGAGCATTGATATCATAGACAGGAGGCATTCCATGAAGTTCTTGTCTGAGGGGGAGTCCATGTCATGGCAACTCACTGTGTGAACCCTTATCCACATCACACCCATTGGAAAGGATTTAATAGCTCTCAGCACAGGATATGAAGTCTCTATTGGTAAGGGTCGATTCTGACCATCAAGCACCAAAGCTCCAATCCCTTCTATAGGGTTTGCTTTGAAAATTAGAAAGCCTAAGGTCTTAGGAAAGTATGGCCCACCCCTCTGTAGATGGGGCTGTCACCTTCTCAGACGCCAGAATATGAGCACTGATGAACAGATCTGTGCCCACAAGAGCAACTGTGCATTCACTCACACACCCACACACACACCCACACACACACTCACTCACACTCACACTCACCATTAGGGACTGTAGGGTGGGATCTGACGAGTAGCAGACTTAGATAAATTGAGGAGGAAAATGTGCTTGGAGGTATTTCCTGCATGGGACACCACTCCTCCATTATCATACATATTATCCCACATATGCTAGTGGACATATGGTGGAAGTCCATGCTACAATCATCTGTATTGTACAGACAATATGCAGATCATCCCTGTTAGGCATAATGACTTATCCAGGTCACAAACAGGTAATAGTGGAGATTTGTGTCTGAAGCCAGGTGGGGCCCTGAATCCACTCAGCCCTTCCTTGGGGGCCTGTGGATAGAGGTGTATTTGTGTCCCTGTGTACAGATATGAACTTGCATGCAGAAAGGAGCTGAGCAGATGGCAGCCCTGAGCACTGTTTGTATAGTTTATAATCTAGCGTGGATTTGGGTAGGTGATCTCAGGCAGAGTAGTTATATCCTTGACCACAGACCCCAATAGAATATTGAACACTGCAACCAGGCGCCCACATTCTACTGTAGTCCACTACCAGAGTTCCTAGGCTGGAGACATCTAATACAGAAAGATGTACTCTTGCTTTTTTGCCAACAATATGGGTTTCTGGCTCCAGAATCCCCAGGGGAATGGCTTTTTCACCTGCTGCAATCATTGCCACCAACCTCGCCCCCAATGCCTCAGGGCATTTTGTAGGAGGTTCTATTATGCTTTAGCAGAGCAGGGGTTGGTATGGATGCCTGAAAAACTAACCTAGGGTTAGGATAAGAGCCTAGGGGCATGGCATATCCAATCTGCTGACTCTGGGGAAAGTAGGGGTGGTGACTAATTGGAGGGCAGGACTCAGGTTGTGTCAAACTGTGCATTAAAGTTCAGGGTTGAGTACGAAAGTGGGGTAGCATCGGGGCAGTGCGTGTTTCCCCTAATCTGGGGGTTTTGTGTAGCTCATAGGGCATGGTTTCCTTCTGGAGGACAGGGAGAGGCCTGTGGTGTGAGTCCTGCATCCCCAACCTGGAAGGTTTTTGGGCCTGGACTCTTGAAAAAGATGTCTGAAAATCCAAGTTAGGGTTTGGGCTAAGGCTTTGGCATGGCAGGCCCTATCTGCAGATGCTGAGACGACCTCCCCAGTATCTGAAGTTATGGCGAGTGTCAGGATTTCACTCAGACTAGAATTTATGACCACTGGGGCCACCATATGTGGAGGTGGCCTCCTGAGTACATGGAGTTTTCTTCTGCTCAGGGGGTTTGGGGCAATTCCAAATGGCAAGATTTCATTATGGGGTCCTGGTGGAGTCCTATTGTATGTCTCATGGTCACCCAAATGGAGGGATTTATGAGCAGAGCTCTGGATATGGATGCCTGAAAACCCAAATTAGGGTTAGCATTAGGGACTAGGGGCATAGCAGATCTGATCTGCTGACTCTCAGACCAGCTATATGGGTAGCTGACTGGAGGTCACGGCTCAGGCTGAGGGACAGAATGTGTATTAGTGTCCAGGGACAGGTTCCTTAAATGGGGGTGGCCTCGTTGGCCATTCAGGTTTCTCCTAATCTGGGGATTTTGTGCAGCTCTATAGAGCATGGTTTCCTTCTGGAGGGCAGGCAGAGTCCTATGATATGGTTCTGGAGCTCTCTATCTGGAGGGCTTGTGGGCCAGGCCTCTTGGGACGGAAGTGTGAAAACCCAAGCTAGGATTAAGTTTGGTGCCTAGGGCCTGGCCTTCCCAATCTGCAGAGGTTGAGGCAAGCACCCTGTCATGTGAGTTTATTGCGAGTTTTGGGCGTTCGCTCATGCTGGAGTTTGTGTCCATGAGTTTGCCAAATATGGGGGCAGCCTAACATGGCCTTGGAGGTTGCTAAAGTCCTGGAGATTTTGAGCACCTCCAATTTGTAAGGTTTTATTCTGCAGGACAGGAAGTGACCAGGTTTATGGCTCAGGGGTCACTCACATGGAGAGATTTGAGCCAAAGCTCTTGGTATGGATTCCTGAAAACCCAACCTAAGGTTAGGATTAGGTCCTAGGTGCATGCACGCACAATGAGCTGTCTCTGGAGGGAGCTACCTGGGGGACTCAGTTGTAAATGGAGCACAGGGTGAGCTTCACAATGCAAGTTTGTGTCCAGTGCGATCTCAGAAGGAGGGTGTGGCCTTGGCCATGCTGGTGTCTCCTACTTTCAGGGTTTTACACAACTCCGAACAGCTAGAAATCCTTTTTGGAGGATAGGAGAAG
Organism: Lutra lutra; assembly: GCF_902655055.1. Lineage (NCBI taxonomy): Eukaryota > Metazoa > Chordata > Mammalia > Carnivora > Mustelidae > Lutra > Lutra lutra. The sequence goes on along the minus strand of NW_025923846.1, from coordinate 371,077 downwards.
TTCTGTTTCCTGGCTCAGGGTTATTCCACATGGAGGGATTTGAGACCAGACCACTGGGGACATATGTATGAAACACAAACTAGTGTGAGAATGAGGGCTTAGGAGCAGGGCAGGTCTGATCTTCTGGCTCTTGGGCTAGCTACATGTGTGGCAGAGTGGAGGTCGAGTCTCATGATGAATGACAGAATGTGTATTAGTGTCCAAAACTGGCTTCTGTATCTGTATATGGGAGGGGCCTCAGAGGTTGTACATGTTTCTCCTAATCAGGGTGTTTTGTGCAGCTCCATAGGGCACGGTTTCCTTTTGAAGGGCAGGGAAAATCCTATGGTTATAGCTCCCGAGTCCCCATTCTGGAAGACTTGTGGGCCAGGATACTGGAGAAAGAAGTCTGAAAACCCGAGTTAGGCTTAGAGTTAGGGTTAGGGCCCAGGGCATGGCAGGCCCAATCAGAAGAAGCTGTGGTGAGCACCCCAGGATGTGAAGTTAGGGCCTGTGTCATGCATTCTCTCAGACCACAATTTGTGATTGCTAGGGCCACCATATTTTGAGGTGGCCTCCTGAGGACATAGCAAGGTTTCATTCTGGAGGACAGTTGGAGTGCTGCTGTTCGGCTCTAGGGTCCCCCATATGGAGGGATTCGAGAGCAGGCCTCTGGGCATGGATGCCTGAAAACTAAAGCTAGGGTGAGGGTTACGACCTAGGGGCATGGCAGGTCCAACCTGCAGCCTTGGAACCAGCTACATGGGTGTCTGTCTTGAGGTAGGACTCAGGTTGAGGGAAGGATTGTATTAGTGTCCAGCACTGGCTTTCATAAATGGGGGTTGCTTGGGGTCTGTTGAAGCTGTCTCATAATCTGGGGGTTTCATGCAGCTCCATAGGGCACATTTTCCTTCAGGAGGGCAGGCTGAGTCCTGTGTTGTGACTCCAGTGTTCCCTGTCTATAGGGCTTGTGGACCAGGACTCTGAGGACAGAAGTGTGAAATCCCAAGCTAAGGTCAGGGTTAGGGCCTAGGGCAAGGCAGGCCCAATCTACCGATGTTGAGGCAAGCTCCCCAGGATCTGAGGTTAAGGCAAGATGTGAGGCGGTCACTCAACCTGGAGCTTGTGTCCATGAGAACCATCAATTTTGGGGGTGGCTTCACGGGGCCATGAAGTTTTCCAAAGCTCTGGTTTTTTTGTGCAGTTCCAAATAATTTGGTTTATTCTGGGGTACATGTGGTGTCCTGTTTTATGGCTCAGGGATCCCCCATATGGAGAGATACAAGAGCAGGGATCCACATATGGATTCCTTAAAACCCAACCTAGGGTTTGGGTTAGGGACTAGAGTCATGTCAGGTCTGATATGCTGACTCTGGGACCAGATACCTGGGTGGCTGACTGGAGGTCGGGGCTCAGGCTGAGGGACAGAATGTGTATTAGTGTCCTAACCCAGGTTCCGAAATTGGGGGTGACCTCTTTGGTCGTGCAGAATTCTCATAATCTGGGGGTGTTTGCAGCTCCCTAGAGCACCGTTTCTGCTGACGGGCAGGCAGAGTACTGTGCTGTTGTCCAGAGTTCTCTATATGGAGGGCTTATGGGCCAGGACTCTTGGGATGGAACTCTAAAAACCCAAGCTAGTGTTAGTATTAGGGCCTAGGGCATGGCTGGCCAGATCTGCAGATGCTGAGGCAAGCTCCCTGGGATATAAAATTAGACCGAGTGTCAGGCGTTGGCTCAGGCTGAACTTTGTGTCCATGCATTCTGCCAATATGGGGGAAGCCTCATGTGGCCATGGAGGTTATTACAGCCCTGCTGGTTTTTCGCAGCTCCAATTAGCAAGATATATTTTACCAGACAGGAGGAGTCCAGTTTTATGGCTCAGGTGTCCAGCATAAGGAGGGATTCACGAACAGAGTTCTATGTATGGATGCTTGACAACCCGACCTAAGGTTAGGAATAGGGACCTGGGGCATGGCATATCCGATCTGCTGGTTCTAGGGCCAGCTGTCCCAGTGGCTGATTGGAGAACAGGAATCACGTTGTGTCAGATTCCAAATTAGTGTCCACAGTGGGGTGCAAAATTGGGGTTGCTTCAGGGGCCATGCACATTTCCATAATCTTGGGGTTTTGTGCAGCTCCAAAGGGCACAGTTTCTTTCTGGAGGGCAGGCCGAGTCATATTGTGTGGTTCCTGAGTTCTGTATCTAGAGTACTTGTGGGCCAGGACTCTTGGGATGGAAGTCTAAAAACCCAAGCTAGGGTTAGGATTAGGGCCTAAGGCATAGATAGCTCGACCTGCAGATGCTGAGGGAAGCTCCATGGATTGTGAATTTAGGGTGAGTGTCAGGTGTTCACTCAACCTGGACTTTGTGTCCATGATTTCTGCCAAATATGGGGGTGACCTCATGTACCCATGGTGGTTACTACAGCCTGTTAATTTTGCACAGCTCCAATTAGCAAGGTTTTATTCTGCGGGACAGGAGGAGTCCTGTACTATTGCTCAGGGTCACCGATATGGAAGGATTTGAACCAAGGCTCTGGGTATGGGTTCCTGAAAACCCAATGTAGGGTTAGGATTAGGACCTAGGATCATTGCATGCCCTATCAGCTATCTCCGGGGAGTGCTACCTTGGGGACTGAGTTGTAAGTGCAGCTCAGGCTGAGGTTCACAAATCGGCTTCTGTCCAGTGAGTCCTCTGAAACTGGGGGTGGTCTGGGCCATGCAGATGTCTCTTGCTCTGAGAATTTTACACAGCTCCAAACTGCAAGAATTCCTTTAGGAGGGCAGGAAAAGTCCCGTTTTCTGGTTCAGGGATCTCCCATATGGAGGGATTTGAATATAGACGGCTGGGGACAGATAGCTGAAAACACAAGCTAGGGTGATAATTGGGGACTAGGGGCAGGGTAGGTCTGATCTTTTGGCTCTTGGGCTAACTACGTGGGTAGTCGAGTGGAGGTCCTGTCTCAGGGTGTGTGACAGAATGTGTATTAGCGTCCAGTGAGGGCTTCCTAAATGGGGGTGACCTCAGAGGCCATGTATGTTTCTCTTAATCTAGGGGATTTTGTGCAGCACCATAGGGCACAGTTTCCTTCTGGAGGGCAGGGCGAGTCCTGTGGTGTGGCTCCTGAGTCCCTAGTCTGGAAGGCTTGTGGGCCAGGACTCTGGGAAAGAAGTCTGAAAACCCAAGCTAGGGTTTGGGAAAGGTCCTAGGGCATGGCAGGTCGGATCTGCAGATGCTATGTTGAGCTCCTCAGTATCTGAGCTTAGGGCAAATGTCAGGTATCCACTCAGACTACAATTTGTGACTACTACGGCCACCGAAAGTTGAGGTGTCCTCCTGTGGACATGGAGGCTTCTCCTGCATTGGGGGTTCTGTGCAATGCCCAATAACAAGGTTTCATTCTAGGGAACAGGTGGAGTCTTCTTGTACGGCTCTAGGGTACCAATTTGGAGGGATCCATGAGCAGGCCTCTGGGCATGCATGCCTAGAAACACAACATAGGGTTAGAGATAGGGCCTAGGGTCATATCAGCTCCAACCTGCAAACTCTGGCTTGTGGACAAGGACTCTTAGGACAGAAGTCTGAAAACCCAATCTAGGTCTAGGGTTTGGGTCTAGGGCATGGCAGGCCCAATGTACAGACCCCGAGGCAAGCTCCCCAAGAATCAAAATTAAGGCGAGGCTTAGGAGGTCACTCAGGCTGGAGTTTGTGTCCATGCCATCCACTGCATGTGAGGTGGCCTCATGCAGCCTTGGATGTTTCTCCTGCACAGGCTTGTGCGCAGTTTCAAACAGTTTGGTGTATCCGGGAGATAGCTGGTGTCCAGTTTTATCACTTAGTTTTATCACTCAGGGTCCTCCATATGGAGGGATTTGAGACCAGGTTTCCACATATGGATGCCTGAAAACCCAAGCTATTATAAGGGTTATGTCCTAGTGGCACATCAGTCCTTATATCCTGGTTCTGGGGTGAGCTACCCATTGGGATTTGTTGAAAATGGGGCTCAAGCTAAGGGTCACAACGGGTATTTGTGCCCAGGGCGGCCTGCAAAAGTGGGCATGGCCACAGGGCCTTTACAGGTTTCTTCCAAATCTGAGGGTTTTACATAGCTCCGAAAAGTACAGTTTCCTTCTGGGGGACAGGAGAAGTTCTTTTTGTCACTCAGCGGTCCCCTGTATGAAGATATTCGAGAGGAGGGCGCTGATTGTGGATGCCTGAAAACCAAACCTAGGGTTAGGAATAGGGATTAGCGGCATGACAGGTCCGGTCTGCTGGCTCTGGGGCCAGCTGTCCTGGTGGCTGATCAGAGGACGGGACAAAGATTGTGTTAGACTGCATATTAGTGTCCATGGTAGTGTATGAAACTGGGGTGGCATAGTGGGCCGTGCACGTTTTCCCCAATCTAGGGGTTTTGTGCAGCTCCAGAGGGCATAGTTTCCTTCTGGAAAGCATGGAGAGTCCTGTGGTGTGACCTCAGAGTCCCCAATCTGGAGGGCTTGCACTCTAGGACTCAAGGGATGGAATTCTAAAAACCCAAGCTCAGTGTAAGGTTATGGCCTAGGCATGAGTCCACAATATGCAGATGCTGAGGCAAGCTCCCCAGACTATGAAGTTAGAGCGAGTGTCAGGCATTCACTCAGAGCAGACTAGAATTTGGGTCCACTAGGGCTGCCGAATGTGTGGGTGGCCTCCTAGTGCCATGGAGCTTTCTCCTGTTCTGGGGGTTCTGCACAGCTCCAAATAACATGGTTTCCTTCTCGGGGAGAGGTGGAGTCCTGTTGTATGGCTCAGGGATCCCCATATGGAAGGAATTGCGAGCAGGGCTCTGGGTATGGATGCCAGAAAACCCAACCTAGGGTTAGCATTAGGGACAAGGGGCATGGCAGAATGATCTGCGAGTCATCTGATCTGAGAGTCATCTGTGGCAAGCTATATAGGTGGCTGACTGGAGGACAGGGTTCATGCTGTGGGACAGAATGTGCATTAGGGTCCAGGGTCGGGTTCCATATGTCGGGGTGGCTTCATTGACCTTCATGTTTCTCCTAATCTTGGGATTTTGTGCAGTTCCATTGAGCACGGTTTCCTCTGTATGTTAAGCAGATCCCATGGTGTGGCTCTGCAGTTGTCTCTAAGGAGGGCTTGTGGGCCATGACCTTGGGACTGACCTCTAAAAACCAAAGTCAGGCTAGAGTTAGGGCGTAGGAAATGGCAGGCCCAATCTTTAGAGGCTGAGGCAATCTCCTGGGGATCTGAGGTTAAAGTGAGTGTCAGGAGGTCGCTCCAGTTGGATTTTTTTGTCCATGACATCTGCTGAGTGTGTGGGTGGCCTCATGGGGCCATGGAGTCTGCTCCTGCTTTGAGGTTTTTGCACAGTTCCGAATAGTTTGGTGTATTCTGGGCGATAGGGCTATCCTGTTTTATGGCTCAGTGGTTTCCTGTATGGAGGGACTTGAGAATAGTTCTCTGGGAATAGATGCCTGAAAACCCAACCTACGTTTAGGATTAGGAACAAGAGGTATGGCAGGCCTTATATCCTGGATCTGGGATGAGGTACCCATATGGCTTTGTTGAAAACAGGTCTCAGGCTAAGGGTCATAATGGGTGTTTGTGTCCAGAGCGAACTGCAAAAGTGGGCATGACCTAAGGGACAACACAGGTTTCTTCCAATCTTGAGGGTTTACATAGATGCAAAAGCAAGATTTCCTTCCAGTGGCCAGGAAAATTTCTGTTTTGTGGCTGAGGGGTCCCCTGTGTGGAGGAATTCGAGGAGAGAGCTCTTGGTATGGATGCCTTAAACCCAAACCAGGGTTAGGATTTAGGCCTAGGGGCATGGCAGGTCCAATCTCTTGGTTTTGGGGCCAGCTATCCCAGTCGCTGATTGGAGGACGGGACTCAGATTGTATCAGACTGCATATTAGTGTCCAGGGTAGAGAACAAAAGTGGTTGGCATTGTGGGGTTTGCACGTTTTCCCTGATCTATGGGTTTTGTTGGGCTCCATAGGGCATGGTTTCCTTCTGCAGGGCAGGGCGAGCCCTGTGGGGTGGCTCCAGAGTCCCCAATCTGGAGTGATTGCTTTCCAGGATTCAAGAGATAGGATTCTGAAAACCTAAGTTCAGTGTACAGTTAGGGTGTAGGGCATGGATCCCTGATCTGCAGATTCTGAGGTGAGCTCCCCAGAATATAAAGTTAGGGCTAGTGTCTGGCAATCGCTCAGACCAGACTCGAATTTGTGTCCACTAGGGCTACTGAATGTGTGTGTGGCCTCCTGGGGCCATGGAGGTTTCTCCTGCTCTGGGGTATTTGCACATCTCCAAATAGTATGATTTCATTCTGGGGAAGATGTGGAGTCTGGTTGTATGGCACAGTTGTCCCCAAATGTAGGGATTCGAGAGCAGGGCTCTGGGTATGGATCCTGGAAACCCCAACCTAGGTTTAGCATTAGGGACTAGGGGCATGGCAGATCCAATATGCCAACTCTGGGGACAGCTCTGGGTGGGTGGCTATGTGGGTGGTTTTCCAGAGGTCACTGCTCAGACTGAGAGACAGAATGTGCATTAGTGTCCAGAGTCAGGTTCCATTAAAAGGGTGTGGCTTCTTTGGCCGTGCATGTTTCTCCTAATCTTGGGGTTTTGTGCAGCTCCATTGAGCACAGTTTCCTTCTGTAGGTTAGGCAGAGTCCCATGGTGTGGTTCCTCAGTTATCTATCTGGAGAGATTGTGGGCCAGGACCTTTGGAACAGAAGACAGAAAACTCAAGCCCGGGTTAGAGTTTGTGCCTAGGTCTGGCAGGCCTAGATTGGCAGGCCCAATCTACAGATGCTGAAGCAAACAACCAGGAATCTAGGGTAAAGGTCACAGTAAGGAGGTCTCTCAGGCTGAAGTTTGAGTCCTTGCGATCCACCGAATGTTTGGGTGGCCTCATGGGGCCATGTAGTTTTCTAGGGCCATGGCCCTGACCTCCTGTCAGCCACTCAGATAGCTGAAGATAAATCCAGCAGATAGGACACGCCATGGCCCTAGGCCATCATCTCTACCCAAAATGGGTTTGCAGGCATCTGTCCCCAGACCTTATTTCAAATCCCTGAATATGGGGGAACCTGATGCACAAAACAGAACTCCTCCTTCCCTGTGGCAGGAAACATTATTGTTGGGATGGAAGTCAAACCCTCAGAGTAGGAGAAACCTGCATGTCCCATGAGGCCACACCCACTCTTGAGGACCATCTTGGGCACAAAAACGCATTGTGACCCTCAGCCTGAGCCACATTTTCAAATAAAACCCCTTGGTAGTTTTACCAAAACCCCGCATATCGGGCTTGCAATGCCCCTCTGCCAAATCCTGACCCACAGTGGGGACTTCCAGGCACCCAAACAGAGTCCTGCTGTGGTTTCCCTCTTTTTGGAGGACCCCTGAGACAGAAAAAAGGATTCCTCCCTTCCCCCAGAATGACAACTAACTGTTGGAAGCCCAGCAAAATCCCCAGAGAGGGAGAATCTTCCATTGCCCCATGAGGCCACCCCTCCATTCCGTGGCCATCCAAGACACACAATCCAGAGATAAAAGCCTGAACTACCGCATCCCACTCGCCCTAATTTCAGATCACAATTAGTTTCCCTCAGGGTCTGCAGATCGGGCCTGCCATACCCTTGGCCCTAACCCTAACCCGTGTTTGTGTTTGCAGACTTCCTTCCCCAGAGCCCTGACCCACACAACTTGAATGATGCGGCCCCTGGAGCCACACCGCAGGACTGTGCCTGCCTGCCCAAAGGAAACTGTGCCCTTTATAGTTGATCAAATCATCCAGATTAGGAGAAACCTGCAAGGCCCTGAGACCACCCCAATTTCGTAGGCCGCCCTGAAATAAAATGCACAGTCTGACACTTCTGTGCATTGACCTCCAGTCCGACACCCAAGTAGATTGCCCCAGAGACAGAAGATTGAACCTGACATGCCCCTAGGTCCTAATATGAACCCTAGCTTAGGTTTTCAGGCATCTGTGCCCAGAGGCCTGATCTCGAATACCAACACGTGGGGATAGCCAAGGATGAAAACAGAACACCTCCTGTCCCCAGAAGGTAACCTTTCTATTTGGAGCTGTCTAATCCTCAGGGCCTGAGAATCCTGCATGGCCCCTGAGTCACTGCCATATTCCAAGGTCTTCCTGGACACCATCCAACATTGTGACCCATTAGCATGAGACTCCATTTCAACTCAGCCCCCTTGGTAGCTGGCCCCAGAGCCACCAGATCGAACTGCCTTGTTCCTAGGCACCAATGGGAATGCAAGGTGAGTCTCCCGGCATCCATATGTAGAGCATATGCTCTCTGAGCATTCCGAATGGGATACTCTTGAGCCATCAAACAGGACACCCCCTGTTCTGCAGAAGGAAACCTTTTGGTTTGGAGCACCTCACAAATCCAAGGGTGGGTAAGCCTCCATGACCTCATGAGGCCGCCCCACCATTAGGCGGCCATCACAGACATAGACTAGCCTGAACAAATGTCTGGCACTTGCCCTTAATTCAGATTCTGGAGATCTTGATTCAGAGTGGGCCGGCCATGCCCTCGGCCCGAAACCTAACCCTAGCTTGTGTTTTCAGACTTCCGTGCTCACACTGCTGGCCCAGAAGCCCTCCAGATGGGAATTCTGGAGCCACAACCCAGCATTCTGTCTGCCCACCAGAAGGAAAAATTGCCCTATGGGACTATCCAAAGACCCCAAATGATGATCAAACTACACCACCCTGGACTGCACTCCAACTTCCTAGGCAGCCCTTTGCACTAATGCTCTGTCCAACACAGCCTGAGCCCACACCTCCCAACAGACACCCAGACAGCTGGCCGCATATGCAGCAGATCGGACCTGCCATGGTCCTAGGCTGTCATCTCTACCCAACATGGGTTTTCAGGCATCTGTCACAGACCTTATCTCATATCCCTGCATATAGGAGGACCTGATTCACAAAACAGAATTCCTCTTTCCCCGTGGGAGGAAACCTTGCTGTTCAGAAGGATGTCAAACCCTCAGAGTAGGAGATACCTGCATGTCCCATGAGGCCACACCCAATCTGGAGGGCCGCCTTGGGCACACACACGCATTGAGACCCTCACTCTGAGCCCCGTTTTCAAGTAAAGCCCCTTGAGAGTTAAACCAAAAGCCCGCATATCAGGCTTGCCGTGCCCCTAAGCCCAAATCCTGACCCCAGCTGGGGTTTTCCAGGTGCCTTTACCCAGGGCCCTGCTCTGGAATTCCTCTTATCAGGGGACCCCTGAGGCAGAAAACAGGACTCCTCCCTTCCCCCAGAATGAAACCAAACTATTGGGAGCCAGGCAAAATCGCAGAGAGGGAGAATCTTCTATGGCCCCTTGAGGCCACCCCTACATTCCAGGGCCATTCTATTCACAAAATCGAGAGACAAAGGCCTGAGCTACTACCTCACCCTCGCCCAAAATTCAGATCCCAAGGAGCTGCCCTCAGGGTCTACAGTTCCGGCCTGCCCTACCCTCAGACCTAACCCTAACCTGACTTTGTATTTTCAGACATCTGTCTTCAGAGACCTGGCCCACATACTCTCCGGGCTGTGGCCTCTTGAACCACATTGCAGGAGTGTTCCTGCCCCCCTGAAGGAAACAGTGCCCTTTACAATTGCAAAATCCTGCAGATTAGGAGAAACCTGCAAGACCCTGAGCCCACCCCAATTTCGTAGCCTGCCCTGAAATAAAATGCACAGTCTGACACACCCTTTGCATGGACCTCCAGCCAGACACCCAGGTAGATGGCCCCAGAAGAGAAGATTGAAACTGACATGCCCCTAGGCCCTAATATGAACCCCATCTTGGGTTTTCAGTCATCGGTCCCCAGAGGCCTGGTCTCGAATACCAACATATGGGGTTCCCTACGCCACAAAACTGAACACCTCTTGTCCCCAGAAGGGAACGTTTCTATTTGGAGTTGTGTCCAACCTTCAGGTCCTGAGAATCCTGCATGGTCCCTGATCCACTGCCATATTCCAAAGTTTTCCTGGACACAAACCAGCATTGTGATCCATCAGCATGAGACTCCATTTCAACTCAGCCCCCTGGGTAGTTGGTCCCAGAGACAGGAGATCAAACCTGCCATGTTCCTAAGCTGCAATGGTAATGCAAGTTGGTCTTTCCAGGCATCCATCCGTAGAGCCCTTCTATCAAATTTTTCCATAGGAGCATTCCTGGAGTCATCAAACAGGACTCCCCCTGTCCCACAGAATGAAACCTGCGGTTGGAATAGCTCACAACCCCCACAGTGGGAAAACCTCCATGGCCTCATGAGGCCACCCATCCATTAGGTGGCTATCATGGACACAGACTCTATCATGAGCGAACGTCTGACACTCGCCCCTACCTCAGATGATGGAGATTTCTATCTGCCATTGCAGATTGGGATTGCCATGCCCTAGGTCCTCAACCTAACCCTTGTTTGTGTTTTCAAGCTTTCATCCTCACACACCTGGCCCACAAGCCCTCCAGAATGGGGTTTCTGGAGCCACAACACAGCACTCAGCATTCCTGCCAGAAAGAAAAAGTGCCCTATGTGGCTGCCCAAATACCCCAAAGGAGGATCCAACTACATGGCACTCGAGGGCACCCCAATCTCGTAGCCACCCTGTGCACTAATGTTCTGTCTGACACAGCCTGAGCCCCAACCTCCTGTCAGCCACCCAGAGAGCTGGCCGCATATCAGGCAGATTTGACCCGCCATGGCTCTAGGCCGTCATCTCGACCCAACCTGTGTTTTTAAGCATCTATACCCAGATCTTATCTCAAATCCCTGTATATGGGGTAACCTGATGTACAATAGAGTACTCTTCCTTCTCCATGGCAGGAAACCTTTCTGTTGGGATGGGTGTCAAACCCTCAGAGTAGGAAAACCCTACAAGATCCACGAAGCCACGTCCACTCTTGAGGTCCGCCCTGGGCACAAACACGCATTGTGATCCTCAGCCTGACCCCTTTTTCAAAGAAGCGTCCTCCTAAGCTTGACCAGGAGCCTGCATATTGGGCCTGATTTGAGCCTAGGCCCAAATCCTAAACCATGGTGGGGTTTTCCAGGTGCCTGTAACCAGAGCCCATCTCTAGAATCCTTGGTTTTGGGGGACTCCTGAGACAGAAAAATGAACTCTTCCCTTACCCCAAAATGACACTGAACTATTGGTAGCCAGGCAGAATCCCCAGAGAGGGAAAATCTTCCATGGCCCCTGAGTCCAAAGCTACATTCTAGAGCCATGCTAGATACACAATCTGGAGACAAAAGCCTGAGCTACCACCTCACACTTGCCCTAATTTCAGATCCTGAGGACCTTCCCTCATGGTCTGCAGATCTGGCCTGCCATAACCTCGGCCCTAACTCTAATCCGGGTTTGTGTTTTCATAGTCCTCTCCCCAGCAACCTCGGCCCACATGGCCTCCCGGATGGGGCCTCAAGAGCCACACATCAGGACTGTACTGCCCTCCTGAAGGAAACCGTGCCTGTCACAGTTGCCAAATTCTCCTGTATAGGAGAAACCTTCAAGGCTCCCGAGGCCACCTGAAATTTTGTAGACCACTCTGGACAACAATGCACAGTTTGTCACACGCTGAGCTCTGACATCCAGTCAGACACCCAGGAAAATGTCCCTAGAGTGAGATGATTGAGCCTGACATGCCCTAGGACCTAATCTGAACCCAAGCTTAGGTTTTCAGGCCTCTGTCCCCAGAGGCCTATTCTCGAATAGCAACATATGGTCCAACATGTGGTCCTTCAGCCATAAAACAGAACACCTCCTGTCCCCAGAAGGACACCTTGCTCATTGGAGCTGTGTCAAACCCTCAGGGTAGAAGAGAATCCTACATGGCCCCTGAGCCACCGCTACATCCAAGGTCTACCTGGACAAAAACCCGCATTATGACCATCAACATGAGTCTCCATTTCAACTCAGCCCCCCGAGTAGTTGGACCTGGAGCCACAAGATAGAACCTTTCATGTTCCTAGGCTGCAATGGTGATACTAGGTGGGGTTTCCAGGCATCCATAGGTAGAGCACTGCTATTGAATCTTTCCATATGGGGGACCCTTGAGCCATGAAACAGGACACAACCTACAACCCAGATAAACCAAGTTATTTGGAACTGTGAAATCCCTAGAGTGAGAGGAATCTCCATGCCACCATTATGCCACCTATGAATTACAGAACTCATGGACACAAACTCTAGCCTGTGTTACATCCTGACACTTGCCTTAACCTCAGATCCTGGGGAGCTTGCCTCAGCGTCTGTAGACTGACCTTCCATGCCCTAGGCCCTAACCTTAGCCCTAACTTGGGTTCTCAGACTTCCATCCTTAACGTCCTGGTCCACAAGCCCTCCAGATCGGGAACACTGAGCCACACCACAGGACTGTGCCTGCCCTCCAGATGGAAAATGTGCCTTACTGAGTTGCAGGCGACCCCCCTATTATGAGAAACCTGCACGAAAACCTGAAGTCACCTGATTGATGGAAGCAGGCCTTGAACGCTAATACACATTCTGCCCTCAACCAGAGCACTGACCTCCAGTCAGCCACCAAGTATCTGGCGCCAGTGGGAATACATCAGATTTTCCATGCCCCCAGGCCCTACCGCGAACCCTGATTTGAGCTTTCCAGCATACATACCCAGGGCTTTGCTCTCGAATCACTCCATGTGGGGGACCCTAGAGCCATACACAGGACTCCAACTGTCCCCCAGAATGAAACCATATTATTTGGAGCTTCACAAAACCCCCCAGAGCAAGAGAAAACTCCGTGGCCCCAGGAGGCAACCCACACATATGACGGCCATAGTGGACGCAAATTCGAGTCTGAGCAAATGCCTGACACTTGTTCTAATGTCAGAATCTGGGACCTTGCCTCAGCATCTGCAGATTGTTGATCCATGCCCTAGCCACTAACCATAAACCTAGCTTGGGTTCAAACTTCTGTCCTCAGCATCCTGTAACACAATTCCTCCAGACTTGGGACTCTGTAGCCACAGCAGTACTCTCCCTGCCCTCCAGATTGAAACCGTGACCTATGGAGCTGCCCCAAACCCCTAGATTAGGGGAGGATTGCACCGCCCCAATGCCACCCACATATGTATGCCACCCTGGGTACTACTGTGCAGTGTGACTCACGTGAGTCCCATCCTCGAAGCAGCCACCAAGACCACTGGCCCCAGAGCCATGAGATAGGACCTGCCATGCCCCTTGGCCCTTATGCTAAACCTAGGTTGGTTTATCAGTGATCCCTACCCAGAGCCCTTCTCTCGAATCCCTCCACATGGGGGACATCCTATTCACAAAACATAACTCCTTCTGCCCCTCAGAAGGAAACCTTGGTTTTTGGAGCTCTGAAAAACTCTCAGAGATGGCAGAAACTAAGAAACTGATCTCCTTCATGTGGTCTTTCAGGAGCCCAGAGTCCTCTACCATGGGACCTCTCACTCCCCGGGTTGTCATGCTCCTCTGATGACATCAGCACAAGGGAAATGTCCCTGATCTAACAAGTTCAATTGGTGAAACTTGTAGGAATCAGACAGAAATAAACAGAGATTTGTGGCAGAGACATACTTATCACTTGAATTATGAGAATCAAATAATTGGAAATGGCTCAGTTCCATGATGAGGCTTTGAGTGCTGTCACTGAGAATGCCCACGGGGACCGCAGCGACAGTGGGACCTTTTGAGATGGTAGGTAGAACAAGAGACCAGCCTACAACTCTCCCTGCCTCCCACCCAGTATTACACACAGACAAACAGGCACACAGACACACACTCACACACACAGAAACATGCACACACACACACATACACACACAACCCAGAGGGAAAATCATGGAATCGGGACCCCATCCATTATGTGATATTATTTCTTAGAAGAAGGAATGTGTCTTTTTTTCTTCATAGTTGAATTATTATTTTACTACATAACCACAGTGTGGCTAAAACCTAAGGAATGATTTTCTATTACCAGACTCGTTAGAAATAAATGGGATGATTTAAGATATGATTTTAATATTTTTTATAAAAAGCCTGTTAGAATAGTTTAAACATAGCCTATGCAGGATAAAGAAAGAATTTAAAGGTTTCTCATGGACCCATATATTTCCCAGGTTCTGCAACTCAGGCTTTCTTTATGAAAGGGAACACCAAGATAGTGAAAGTAGTTTATTTTGGAGTTTTCCATGATTGCTCTTTCAGGAACATTCGTTGGTAATAAAGTGTTATTTTTATAAAAAACTGAAAAAAAGTGTATTGCTCTTATGTTCTGTAGCCAGACAGAAAAGGCCATATTGTAGAATTCCAGGAACATGAAAACCCAGATGAGGTAAAGTACCAAAGACAGAGAGAAGAGCAGTGGTTGCAGGGACTCTCATGAGGGAATGAGCAGTGAGCAATCAGTAGTCCAGGTTTCTCTGTGATGGAAATGTTCTACTAGTAAATGGTTGTGCAATGCCCTTACGGTACTTAAAGGCACCTCGATATAACATTGAAAAGGGTCAGAGTAAACGTTTAAGTGATCACAATTTCTATTTTATTTATATGACCAAAATCTATGAAGCCATTATACAGGTGTATACAAAACACAAAAATTACAGAAAAGAGAAGGACAGGGAAGAGGAATCCATCCAGCCAGTTCCGGCCAGCATGAGATGCTGCTTGGGGGCTGAGGCTTGTTATTCCACTGAGATACGTGCTGGCTTGAGCCTCTTGGGAACCCCAGGAGCAGGGGCAGGATCCTGCTGGACCTCCAGGTCAGGAAAAGGGGCTGACAGCTCTTCATCTCAGGAGAGTGAATTAGAGCCCTGGGTACCACCTACACTGGCCCCAACAGGGCAGGTGTCCCCACTGCTCTTGCTGAGGGGTGAGATCCAGCAGCAGGGATGGGGTGGGCCAGCTTTGTCTCTGAAGATACAGTGGGTGACCGAGTGGGAGCTGGGCCCATTTCCTGAGGTGGTTCAGGATCTTGCTATGGAACTAGTGCTGTAGCTCCATGAAAAGAAAATATAATCACGATGATTGACTTCCCATGTCCCTTAGAAATAAAGTAAACTTTCCCCACCACTCAATGTTGTCTGTGTCCAGGAACCAATCCCTTGTTGGTCTCCCTGACTAAAGACCTTGGGGACAGGGATCTGAGACTCCTCACTCTGCTCGGCCCAGCTGCACTTTTTGGAGGCCTACTCAGTGTGGCCCACACAGTACCCTCCATGGGCCCACATTGTTCATCCCAGCCCTTCTCATACCCAGAACCTGGCTCAGTGGGCTCAAGATATTGCAGCTGGGAGAGCAAAAGCTGGGCATGGTGATCCAAATTTGAGCCTGGCATATTGAGCCCCAGGTATGCCAGCAGCATATTCAGGCTGGGAAACACTGGGGCCTGGACAAAATCCTCTGGATATTGTCCTTGATGTGTGTTCAAGACAGAGGAGATGGCCCTGGGAAGAGACTGTTAGGCAGAGGAGTCAGAGGATAGCCCACCCTCCCAAACAAATATCCCAGGGAATTCCTGTGGGAACCTGTGTCCCTGGGCTTCCAGCTCCTGTAAAAGCCCAGTCCTAGTCCTTGTCCACCTGCTATCTGCCAGTCCTGCCTGAGACAAACCTGGTCAGAGATGACAGGGTGGCAAAACACGCAATGAATGTGAGTAGTTGATCAATGGTGTTAGAATTTATGTCCTTCTTAGGGGAGCTGGACACACTCCCCAGTCTGTCTCCTTGGGCACATGCTATTTGAATTCAACTTCATGTTCCCAGGGAGGGTTGGTGTCTGTCCTCTTAATTACCGTCACTGCACACACCACTGCTCTGTGAAGAGCCATCCAAAGAGGAGATAAAGGCACGCTCTCTCTGGCTAGTCCTAAACAGGACCCTTCAAATACCTCAAACATCACCACCTGTGCCATGTGCTGCCTCTTTCAGTAGGTGCTATGAGTGGATCTCTTTCTACTGACACTATTCTCCCACAGGGTGTGAAACGTCAGGTCCCTGAGCTCTCACTGGTCTCCTGAGCACCCTCTGAGCACCCAGTGTCCGGGTTCCAACAGATTGCTGAGTGTTATGGTTCCCACTGCCTCTGCTCTGGGTCTCAAGATTAGGGTAGCGTCGGCTGGGAGGGGGTGGGAAGGGGAATGATTCTCTTAGGGGCTAAAGCTGCTCCCCAGACCCCTCTGCTCTGCCACATTGCCCACACCCACATATCCCCTGGGCCCCTTCCTTTCTCCAGAGGAAACCCTCAGACCTTTACCCTTAAGAAGGAATCACAGATGTGTGGGATGAGTGTCCAAGGTTCCCTCCAACTCACAGTCCCCTGGCTGCCCTTGGGGAGAAAAAAGGCCCTCCTTCATCAGCCAAATGTCACTCACATATTCCACTGCTTCTGAAATGCACCCATATCTAGAGGAGGCCAGGGGGAAACTAATGAAATGCCCTGTGGATGTTACCTCTCTTAGTGTCCAGTGTCACTGTCTGACCCCTGACTAGTCTGGAGTCTTGGGGTGCTATCTGATCTGTGCAGGGTTCACACTCAGCTCCTATAGGAACACATGTGCAGAGTGGGGTTTTCTGAATGCTTGCTGAATGAAAGGGCACCAACCAACCCATCACAGATATCTGAATGAACCTGGGTCCCCTGCTCATACCTGAAGACCACTGCTCTGGTTTAACCCAGCACAGACCACAAATAGAGTCCCATATCTCTTTTTTTTTAAGATTTTTATTTATTTGACAGAGAGAGAGAGATCACAAGTAGGCAGAGAGGCAGGCAGAGAGAGAGGGGAGGAAGCAGGCTTCATGCAGAGAATAGAGCCCGATGCGGGGCTCGATCCCAGGACCCTGAGATCATGACCTGAGCTGAAGGCAGAGGCTTTAACCCACTGAGCCACCCAGGCCCCCCTCATATCTCTTTTTTTTTAATTTTTTTTTATTTTTTCAGCATAAAAATATTCATTATTTTTGCACCACACCCAGTGCTCCATGCAATCCGTGCCCTCTACAATACCCACCACCTGGTGCCCCCAACCTCCCACCCCCCACCCCTTCAAAATTCTCAGATCGTTTTTCAGAGTCCATAGTCTCTCATGGTTCACCTCCCCTTCCAATTTCCCTCAACTCCCTTCTCCTCTCCATCTCCCCTTGTCCTCCATGCTATTTGTTAAGCTCCACAAATAAGTGAAACCATATGATAATTGACTCTCTCCGCTTGACTTATTTCACTCAGCATAATCTCTTCCAGTCCCGTCCATGTTGCTACAAAACTTGGGTATTCATCCTTTCTTTTTTTCTTTTCTTTTTTTTTTTACAGCTTTATAAACATATATACTTTTTTTTAAATTTTTTTTTTACTTTTTCAGCATAACAGTATTCATTATTTTTGCACCACACCCAGTGCTCCATGCAATCTGTGCCCTCTACAATACACACCACCTGGTGCCCCCAACCTCCCACCCCCACCCCTTCAAAATTCTCAGATCGTTTTTCAGAGTCCATAGTCTCTCATGGTTCACCTCCCCTTCCAATTTCCCTCAACTCCCTTCTCCTCTCCATCTCCCCTTGTCCTCCATGCTATTTGCTGTGCTCCACAAATAAGTGAAACCATATGATAATTGACTCTATCTGCTTGACTTATTTCACTCAGCATAATCTCTTCCAGTCCCGTCCATGTTGCTACAAAACTTGGGTATTCATCCTTTCTTTCTTTCTCTCTCTTTTTTTTTTACAGCTTTATAAACATATATTTTTATCCCCAGGGGTACAGGTCTGCGAATCGCCAGGTTTGCACACTTCACAACACTCACCATAGCACATACCCTCCCCAATATCCATAACCCCACCCCCTCTCCCAACCCCCTCCCCCCATCAACCCTCAGTTTGTTTTGTGAGATTAAGAGTCACTTATGGTTTGTCTCCCTCCCAATCCCATCTTGTTTCATTTACTCTTCTCCTACCCCCTCGACCCCCCATGTTGCATCTCCTCTCCCTCATATCAGGGAGATCATATGATAGTTGTCTTTCTCCGATTGACTTATTTCGCTAAGCATGATACCCTCTAGTTCCATCCACGTCGTCGCAAATGGCAAGATTTCATTTCTTTGGATGGCTGCATAGTATTCCATTGTGTATATATACCACATCTTCTTTATCCATTCGTCTGTAGATGGACATCTGGTTCTTTCCATAGTTTGGCTATTGTAGACATTGCTGCTATAAACATTCGGGTGCACGTGCCCCTTCGGATCACTATGTTTGTATCTTTAGGGTAAATACCCAGCAGTGCAATTGCAGGGTCATAGGGTAGTTCTATTTTCAACATTTTGAGGAACCTCCATGCTGTTTTCCAGAGTGGTTGCACCAGCTTGCATTCCCACCAACAGTGTAGGAGGGTTCCCCTTTCTCCGCATCCTCGCCAGCATCTGTCATTTCCTGACTTGTTAATTTTGGCCATTCTGACTGGTGTGAGGTGATATCTCATGGTGGTTTTGATTTGTATTTCCCTGATGCCGAGTGAAATGGAGCACTTTTTCATGTGTCTGTTGGCCATCTGGATGTCTTCTTTGCAGAAATGTCTGTTCATGTCCTCTGCCCATTTCTTGATTGGATTATTTGTTCTTTGGGTGTTGAGTTTGCTAAGTTCCTTATAGATTTTGGACACTAGCCCTTTATCTGATATGTCATTTGCAAATATCTTCTCCCATTCTGTCAGTTGTCTTTTGTTTTGTTAACTGTTTCCTTTGCTGTGCAAAAGCTTTTGATCTTGATAAAATCCCAAAAGTTCATTTTTGCCCTTGCTTCCCTTGCCTTTGGTGATGTTCCTAGGAAGATGTTGCTGTGGCTGAGGTCGAAGAGGTTGCTGCCTGTGTTCTCCTCGAGGATTTTGATGGATTCCTTTCTCACATTGAGATCCTTCATCCATTTTGAGTCTATTTTCGTGTGTGGTGTAAGGAAATGATCCAGTTTCATTTTTCTGCATGTGGCTGTCCAATTTTCCCAACACCATTTATTGAAGAGGCTGTCTTTTTTCCATTGGACATTCTTTCCTGCATTGTCGAAGATGAGTTGACCATAGAGTTGAGGGTCCATTTCTGGGCTCTCTATTCTGTTCCATTGATCTATGTGTCTGTTTTTGTGCCAGTACCATGCTGTCTTGATGATGACAGCTTTGTAATAGAGCTTGAAGTCCGGAATTGTGATGCCACCAACTTTGGCTTTCTTTTTCAATATTCCTTTGGCTATTCGAGGTCTTTTCTGGTTCCATATAAATTTTAGGATTATTTCTTCCATTTCTTTGAAAAAATGGATGGTACTTTGATAGGAATTGCATTAAATGTGTAGATTGCTTTAGGTAGCATAGACATTTTCACAATATTTATTCTTCCAATCCAGGAGCATGGAACATTTTTCCATTTCTTTGTGTCTTCCTCAATTTCTTTCATGAGTACTTTATAGTTTTCTGAGTATAGATTCTTAGTCTCTTTGGTTAGGTTTATTCCTAGGTATCTTATAGTTTTGGGTGCAATTGTAAATGGGATGGACTCTTTAATTTCTCTTTCTTCTGTCTATTGTTGGTGTAGAGAAATGCAACTGATTTCTGTGCATTGATTTTATATCCTGACACTTTACTGAATTCCTGTACAAGTTCTAGCAGTTTTGGAGTGGAGTCTTTTGGGTTTTCCACATAGAGTATCATATCATCTGCAAAGAGTGATAGTTTGACTTCTTCTTTGCCGATTTGGATGCCTTTAATTTCCTTTTGTTGTCTGATTGCTGAGGCTAGGACTTCTAGTACTATGTTGAATAGCAGTGGTGATAACGGACATCCCTGCCGTGTTCCTGACCTTAGCGGAAAAGCTTTCAGTTTTTCTCCATTGAGAATGATATTTGCGGTGGGTTTTTCATAGATGGCTTTGATAATATTGAGGTATGTGCCCTCTATCCCTACACTTTGAAGAGTTTTGATCAGGAAGGGATGCTGTACTTTGTCAAATGCTTTTTCAGCATCTATGGAGAGTATCATATGGTTCTTGTTCTTTCTTTTATTAATGTGTTGTATCACATTGATTGATTTGCGGATGTTGAACCAGCCTTGCAGCCCTGGAATAAATCCCACTTGGTCGTGGTGAATAATCCTTTTAACGTACTGTTGAATCCTATTGACTAGTATTTTGGCGAGAATTTTTGCATCTGTGTTCATCAAGGATATTGGTCTGTAGTTCTCTTTTTTGTTGGGATCCTTGTCTGGTTTTGGGATCAAGGTGATGCTGGCCTCATAAAATGACTTTGGAAGTTTTCCTTCTATTGCTATTTTTTGGAACAGTTTCAGGAGAATAGGAATTAGTTCTTCTTTAAATGTTTGGTAGAATTCCCCCGGGAAGCCGTCTGGCCCTGGGCTTTTGTTTGTTTGGAGATTTTTGATGATTTTTTGATGACCCTGGAGGGGCCCCAGGGATGTGTTCCCTCACAACCAGAAGGCAGAGCAAGAGTCATAGTACGATGGGCCCCCTGTTCCTTTGGGTAAAGTCTCCCAACTCACCATGATAATTTGCAAGACTTGCAGAACTTGGGGAAGGACTGTCGACAATGGGAACACCTGGAATCACAACCAAGGAAAATGCATAACAGAGGGCAAAAGGATTCTCGATGAATGGGATGAGATGGCGTTTAGAGTCCCTTTTCTGATATTCCTACAACTGTGGACGGTGATGCTGCATTTAGCCAAGACAGGGACAGAGCCATGGAGGTAAGTTTGGGGAGGTGATGGGGATGCAGATTGATGTG
Source organism: Lutra lutra (assembly GCF_902655055.1). Lineage (NCBI taxonomy): Eukaryota > Metazoa > Chordata > Mammalia > Carnivora > Mustelidae > Lutra > Lutra lutra. The sequence continues at coordinate 350,298 of NW_025923846.1, read as the reverse complement.
GGTTCAGGACCTTAGGGGTTGCCCAGGGCAGTACTAGGCTGGCTCTCGGACTTGGGACACTTTTTTTTTTCTGCTTTGGGACACTGGGGGTTGGTTCTCCCCAGCACCTGCACTCACCCTGAGCCAGCACTGGACTCTGTATGCAGTGTGGGGCACCTTCTTGTCCTTCAAGGCGGTAGAGCAGAGGTTCTTGTCATTCAGCTCCTGCCCCATCTCCGGTGTGGAGCTCTATAAATAGAGTGCCCAGCTGCCGGGCAGGAGGCCTCAGTGCCCTGTCTGGATCCCTTTGCTGGTCCTCAGACACAGGGCACTCCCTTTCAGATGCACCACTCCCCAGTATGCACACATCTCCACCAAGGAAAGAAACGTGACACAGCTTCAGGGCCTTGGATGTGCTCTGGCACACGTAAGACACACCTCACAATCATCTTTCCACCCTGCCCACCATGACATTGGGGTGAACATAAAGGGATCACCAGGGTTTTCACTGTCCTGCAACCTCCTCCAGCCAGTGACAGAAACCCCCACATATCCCTCTTTACCTGAAAGTCAAGAGGAGGGGATGGGGCTGCGCTGAAATGGCTCAGAGGTGTGTTGTGGCCTGGCCTAGGCTCATTTGTATTACCTTATGGAACTTCCTGCCAAATGCCCACAGGCGTTGGGGTGAAGTTTGGGCCAAAGTCTGCAGCAAGAGAAAAAGCTATTCCCCTGGGCTTTCTGGAAGCCAGAGACCTGGGAATTAGGCACGGAGCAAGAGAACATCTTTCCATATCAGATGTCTCCAGCGAAGTATCTGGTACTGGACTACACTAAAATGTGGGTGCCTGTTTGCTGGGTTCCATATTCTGTTGGGGTCTGTGGTCAAGGAAGTGACTTCACTGCTGGAGATCACCTACCAATGTACACCCTGGATATTATCATGTACACAGACAGTGCTCAGGGCTGCCATCTACCCATCCCATTTCTGCATGCAAGACCACATCTGTACACAGGGACACCAAAACACCCCTCTCCACAGACACCCAAGCAAGGGCTGAGTGCAGCCATGGCCCAACCTGGCTTCAGACACATATCTCTACTCTTACCTTGACCCTGGATAAGGCATTATCCCTGTCAGGGGTGGTCTGCATCTTGTCTGTTCAATATCAGTGATTCTAGCATGGGCTACCTCCAGATTTCCACAGGCATATGTAGAATAATATCTATGTTATAGGAGGAGTGGTGTCACAGGTAGGAAATAACTCCAAGCACCTTTTCTTCCTCTTCTAACTTTCTCTGAGCCTGCTACTCATCAGATCCCATCCTACAGTCCCTAATGGGTTGTGTGTGTGTGTGTCTGTACAGTCACTCCTCTGGGCACACATCTGTTCATCAGTGCTCACAATCTGAAGTCCCAGATGATGATAGCCAATCTACAGAAGGGTGGGCCATAATTTCTCAAGACCTTAGGCTTTCTAATTTTCAAAGAAAAACCTAAAAAGGGAATTGGAGCCTTGGGGCTTGATGGTCAAAATCAACCCTTACCACTAAAGCCTGCATATCCGGTGCTGAGACCTATTACCTCCTTTCCAATGGGTGTGATGTGGATAGGCATCCACTCAGTGGGTTGCCATGACCTGGGCTCCCCCTCAGACAAGAAATTCCTGGAATGCCTCCAGTCTATGATATCAATGCTCACTCTCACCCTGAAACCATCTCCATGTCTGTAGCCCCTGCCTTCAACACAGCTTTTCTCCAGAGCCGTCTAGTGAATGGTAGGGGCATCCAGGGCCCAAACGTTGAGGACACTCACAAAAATCTGGGTTTATACCTGGTTCAGCCTTCTTACAAGTCTGTCATTCTGGGCAAGGCACCAACCCTACAGGGGTCTTCACCTTCTCCTCCCAGTGGTTCCCTGAAATCTCATATATTGTTTAAACAATTTTGCATAACCTTGTCCCTTGAAGTGTGGTCTGGACTTAGTGATTCCTTCCATTCCACAGAACATGGCCCCATGACCCAAAAGCCCCATCTGAGATTTAGTTCTAAAAGCTCAATGCCCATCTCTGTGCTGCCTCTGACCTGTGTTCTCTCTCAGATCCTGACCCTGGAATTCAAGCCCCTATGTTGAACCTTGACACACACATGGGCAGGTGACGTAGCAATAAGGACCAACAACAGACAGAAGAACTCAGGCCTTTTGAGATGGACAGAATCCTGTCAACACCCAAGAATTCATACACCAATGACCACATTGAACCAAAACTAGCACAACCAACCACTAACTCAACGACTACAATAAGCTTCTAATCAAAATATTCAATTGCATCATTATAGCATAGGAGATAGAAATTTTACTTGGAGCTATAGAGAAAGTACCATAAGGGAATGATGAAAGAATGTTTAAAGTAATAAACAGCAAAGATCACCCCTTATACCTTTTGCATAATGAGCTAGCTAGAATAAGTTAGCAAAGAGATATTAAGCTAACTCTCCCCAAACCAGATGAGCTACCTATGAGCAAACCACAAAGATAAACTCACCTATGTTGCAAAATAGTCAGAAGATTTATAGGTAGGGTGAAAAGCCTAATGAGCCTGGTGATAGCTGGTTGCCCACAATAGAATCTCAGTTCAACTTTAAATTTACCCAACAAATCCCAAAATTATAATGTAAATTTAAAATATAATCTAAAAAGGTGCAGCTTTTTATAATAAGGATACAACCTTACTTAGAGAGTAAAGTTAAATAAAACCATAGTAGGCCTAAGAGTAACCACCAATTAAGAAAGTGTTCAAGGTCAATAACCCAACCCTTTTAATTCCAAAAATCTTAAACCAACTCCTAAAGTACTACTGGGCTATTCTATTTAATAATAGAAGCAATAGTACTAGTATGAGTAACAAGAAACATTTCTCCTTGCATAAGCTTATAACAGTCAATGAATATCCACTGATAGTTAACAACATGATAAAAATAAACTACTAATTAAACATTTATCAACTCAATTGTTATACCAACACCGGTATGCAACAAGGAAAGATTAAAAGAAGTAAAAGGAACTCATCAAACACAAACCCCGCCTGTTTACCAAAACATCACCTCCAGCATGCCCAGTATTGGAGGCACTGCCTGCCCAGTGACACTAGTTAAACGGCCGTGATATCCTGACCGTGCAAAGGTAGCATAATCATTTGTTCTCAAAATAAGGACTTTTATGAATGGCCACACAAGGGTTTAACTCTCTCTTACATCCAATCAGTGAAATTGACCTTCCTGTGAAGAGCCGGGAATAAACTAATAGGACGAGAAGACCCTATGCATTTTCAATTAACTAGTCCATAATAAGTCTATTTAATCACCAATTAGGCATAACACAATCTTATTAGTGGATTAACAATTTAGGTTAGGGTGACCTTGGAGAATAAAATAACCTCCGACTGATTCAAATATAGATAAACCAGTCGAAATATAGTATCAGTTATTGATCCAAGAAATTTGATCAATGGAACAAGTTACCCTAGGGATAAAAGCACAATCCTATTTGAGAGTCCATATCAACAATAAGGTTTACGACCTTGATGTTGGATCAGGACATCCCAATGGTACAGCAGCTATTAAAGTTTCGTTTGTTCAACAATTAAAGTCCTACGTGATCTGAGTTCCAACCGGAGCAATTCAAGTCATTTTCTATCTATTACAGCAACTTCTCCCAGTAAGAAAGGACAAGAGAAGTAAGGCCTATTTTATCGGAATGCCTTAGGACTAATAGGGGTTATAATCTTAATCTAAATAGTCCACCTTCATTTCATAGCCCTAGAGATAGGGCTTGTTAGGGTGGTCGAGCCCAGTAATTGTGTAAAACTAAACTTTTGTTCTCAGAGGTTCAAATCTTCCTAACATTATGTTTATAATTAATATCTTTTCACTAATTGTACATATCCTACTTGCTGTAGCCTTTCTAACATTAGTGGAACGAAAAATCCTAGGGTATATACAACTCCGTAAAGACCCAAACATCATAGGATCCTATGGCCTCTTGTAACCAATTGCAGATGCCGTAAATCTGATCACTAAAGAAACTTTACGACCCCTAATATCATCTATCGCTGTATTTGTAATAGCCCCAATCCTAGCCCTAACACTAGCCCTAACCATATGAATCCAATTACCAATACCTTACCCTCTCATCAATATAAACTTAGGAATCTTACTCATATTAGCAATATCAAGCCTAGCTGTTTACTCTATTTTATGGTCTGAATGAGCCTCAAACTCAAAATATGTCCTAATTGGGGTCCTTTGAGCTGTAGCCCAAACAATTTCCTACGAAGTCACAATAGCCATTATCCTCCTATCAGTACTATTAATACATGGCTCTTTTGCCCTATCCACACTTATTACTACACAAGAACACCTATGACTAATCCTTCCCACATGACCCCTAGCCAAAATATGTTTTATCTCAACCCTAGCAGAAACCAACCGCACCCCATTTGACTTAACAGACGAAGAATAAGAATTAATCTCCAGATTCAACGTCAAATACGCAGTCGGACCATTCACCCTATTTTTCCTCGCTGAATATGCCAACATTATTATAATGAATATCCTATAACTATCCTGTTTTTTTGGTGCATTCCACACTCCATACTTACCAGAACTATACCCCATCAATTTTACCACAACAACACTTCTACTAACAACTTCCTTCCTATGAAGTTGAGCATCCTATTCATGATTCTGTTATGATCTACTCATACATTTATTATGAAAAATTTTTTCTCCCCTCACACTAGCCCTATGCATATGACATGTAGCCTTACCCATTATAACAGCAAGTATTCCTCCCCAAACATAAGAAATATGTCTGACAAAAGAGTTACTTTGATAGAGTAAATTATAGAGGTTCAAGCCCTCTTATTTCTAGAATTATAGGAATTGAACCTAATCCTAAGAACTCCAAAATCTGGGACGCCTGGGTGGCTCAGTGGGTTATAGCCTCTGCCCTCAGCTCAGGTCATGATCCCAGGGTCCTGAGATCGAACCACACGTCGGGCTTTCTGCTCAGCAGGGAGTCTGCTTCCTCCTCTCTCTCTCTCTGCCTCCCTTTCTGCCTGCTTGTGTTCTCTGTCAAATAAATAAAATCTTAAAAAAAAAAAGAACTAAAAAATCTTTGTGCTACTCAACTCACACCAAACTCTACAGTAAGGTCAGCTAAATAAGCTCTCAGGCCCATACCCTGAAAATGTTGGTTTATCCCCTTCCCGTACTAATTAAATTCCCCATCCTTACTATCATTATATCAACTGTCATTTCAGGAAACATTATATACTAATAAGCTCTCACTGACTGACAATCTGAATTGGATTCAAAATAAATATACTAGCTATTATCCCCATTTTAATAAAAAAAATTCAATCCATGAGTCATAGAAGCATCAACAAAATATTTCCTTACCCAAGCCACTGCATCTATACTCTTAATATTAGGAATTATTATCACATTGGGACCCTCAGCGTGAGTTGCGTTTCCAAATAAGTTCTCTCAGTGGCTGGAGCAAGAGCCCACATATCGGGCTACCCATGCCCCTCAACCCCAATCCTAACCAAAGGCTGGGTTTTCCAGTCGTCTGTACCGTGGGCTCTGCTCTGGAATCCCTCTTTTGGAGGGACACCTGAGATAGAAACAAGACTCCTCCCTTCACACAGAATGACAGCAAACTGGTGGAGGCCGGGACAAATCCCCAGAGAGGGAGAATTGTCAAGGGCCCATGAGGTCACCCCGACATTACTCGGCCATCATTGACACAAAATCCAGAGACAAAAGCCTGAGCTACTGCCTACACTCGTCCTTCTTTCATATCCCGAGGAGGTACCCTCACAGACTGTAGATCGGGCCTGCCATATAATTGGCTCAAAACCTAACACGGGTATGTGTTTTCAGATTTATATCCCCTCAACTCTGGCCCACACAAACTACAGGCTGAGGCCTCTGGAGCCACACCACAGGCCTTTGCCTTCACTCTTGAAGGAAACTGTGCCTATTCCATTGGCCACAAACCTACAGATTAGGAGAAACCTACAAGTTCCCCAGGCCATCCCAATTGTGTAGTCCACGCTGAACAAAAAGGCATTGCTGACACAACCTGAGAAATGACCTCCATTCAGACATGCAGACAGATGTCACAAGAGACAGAAGATTGAAATAGATATGCCCCTATGCCCTAATCTGAACCCTAGCTTAGGTTTGCAGGCATCTCTCCCCAGAGGCCTGTTTTTGAATACCAGCATATGAGGGTTTCTTGAGGCACAAGACAGAACACCTCTGGTCTCCACATGGAACCTTTCTATTGGGAGCTGTGTAAAACCCCCTTGGTAGGAGAATCCTGCAGGGCCGCTAAGCCACCGCCACATTCCAGGGCTTCGATTGAAACAAACCCGCATTATGGTGCATCAGTATAAGAGTCCATTTCAACCCAGTCCCCTGGGTAGCTCTCCCCAGAGCCAGCAGAACAAACATGCCTTGTGCTAGGAGCCAATGGGAATGGGAAGTGGGGTTTCCAAGAATCCATCCTTAGAACCCTGCTCTTGAGTCTTTCCATATGGGGTGTCCTGGAGCGTTTGACTTTGACACCCATTAGCATCCCAACAGCAAGGTTTCTTACCAAGGGGAAGAAGGAGTTCTGTGGTGTGCATCAGGTTCCCCCAGGTGCAGAGATTTGAGAGAAAGTCTAGGGACAGATGCCTGAAAACCCAGGTTGGGAAGAGATGACGGCCAAGGGCCATGACTGGTCCTATGTGCTGGAGATGCGGCCAGGTGTCTGGGTGTCTGACGGGAGATCTGGGCTCAGGCTGTGTCAGCCAGAGCATTAGTGCATAGGGCGGATCAGGAAATTGGGGTGTGGTGGAGGACTGTGCAGGAGGATCCCTATTTGCGGTTTCTGGGCAACCCCAATAGGGCACATTTTTTCTTCTGGTGCCCAGGAAGAATGTTGCGTTGTGGCTCCCAAATTCCCAATCTGGAGGGCTTGTGGGCCAGGAGTGTGAGGACGGAAGTCTGAAAACACAAGCTAGCGTTAGGTTTGAGCCCGAAGGCACGGCAGGCCCACTCTGCAGAGGCTGAATCGAGATCTCCAGCGTCTGAAATCAGGGCGACTATCAGACATTGACTCAGGCTGGAGGTTGTGTCCATGATGACCCCTTCATGAAGGGGTGCCTCATGATGCCATGGAGGTTTTTGCACTCTGGGGGTTGTGAGCTGCTCCCAACCGCAAGGTTTCCTTCTGCGGGACAGGCAAGTCCTGTCGGGTGGCTCATGGAGGCCCCATACAGAAAGACTCGAGAGCAGGGCTCTATGGATGGATGCCTGGAAACCACATCTCGCATTTCCATTGGCTCATAAGGTCAAGGCAGGTGCGATCTCTTGGCCCTGGGAGAGCTAGCCAGGGGGCTGAGTTGAAATGGACTCTCATGAGGATGGGTCATCATGTGGGTTTGTGTCTATGAAGACCTTTGAATATGGAGTTGGCTCAGGGGTGCTGAAGGATTCTCCTACATGGAGGGTTTGACACAGCTACAAATAGCTAGCTTCCCATATGGAGACGAGAGGTACCCTGCATGCTGGTATTTGAAACCAGGCCTCTGAGGAGAGATGCCTGGACACCTATGCTAGGGCTCAGATTAGGGCCTAGGGGCATGCCTGGTTCAATCTTCTCTGTCTGGGGACATCTGTCTGTGTGTCTGAGTGGAAGTAGTTGCTCAGGTTGTGTCAGAATGCGCCTTTGGGGCACATTGGGATGCGCTATTGGGATGGCCTTGGGGGCTTGGAGGTTTCTCCTAATCTGTAAGGTTGTGGCCAATGGATTGGGCCCAGTTTCCTTTGAGAGAGCAGGCAGTGTCCTGTGCTGTGGCTCCAGAGACCCTAGCCTGGAGGGTGTGTGGGCCAGGGCTGTGGGGACAGAAGTCTGAAAACACAAACTCGGCTTAGGTTTTGGGCCAAGGGTATAGCAAGCCGGATGTACAGACCACGAGGGGAGCTCCTCTGGATAGGAAATAAGGGCGAGTGTGAGGTGGTAGCTCAAGCTTTTTTCTCTGGATTCTGTGTCAAGGATGGCCGTGGAATCAAGGGGTGGCCTCATGGGCTCTGGACGGTTCTCCCTCTCTGGGCATTTTGCTGGGCTCCCAAAAGTTTGGGGTCATTCTGTTGGAAGGAAGGAGTCTTGTTTTCTGTCTCAAATGTCCCTCAAAAAGAGGGATTCCAGAGCAGAGGCCTGGGTACGGGTGGCGGAAAATCCGAACATGGGTAAAGATTGGGCACTAGCAGCATGGCAAGGCCGATATGCGAGTATTTGGTCCAGCCTCTGAGAGGATTTATTGGAAAATGTGGCTCACGGTGAGGGTCACGATGCAGGTTTGTGCCCAGGCGGCCCTCAGGCGTGGGTGTGGCCTCTTTGGCCATGCAGGTTTATCCCACATTGAGTGTTTGATTTTGACGCCCATCAGCATCCCAATACCAATGTTTTTTGCCATGAGGAAGGAGGAGTTCTCTTCCGTGCATCAGGTCCCCCCAGGTGCAGGGATTTGAGATAAGGTCTAGGGACAGATGCCTAAAAACCCAGGTTGGGAAGAGATGATGGACGAGGGCCATGGCGAGTCCTATGTGCTGGAGATGAGGCCAGATATCTGGGTGACTAACAGGAGGTCTGAGTTCCGGCTGTGTCAGACAGAACATTAGTGCACAAGGCGGCTTAGTAAATTGGGATGCGGTTGAGGGCTGTGCAGGTTGATCCTCATGGGTGGTATCTGTGTAGCCCCATAGGGCACATTTTTCTTCTGGTGTGCAGGCAGAGTGCTGCATTGTGGCTCCAGAATTCCCAATATAGAGTGCTTGTGGGCCAGGAGCATGAGGACGGAAGTCTGAAAGCACAAGCTATGGTTAGGTTTGGGGCCAAGGGCACGGCAGGCCCACTCTACAGAGGCTGAATCGAGATCTCCTGCTCCTGAAGTCAGGGCGAGTATCAGACTTTGGCTCAGGATGGAGTTTGTGTGTGTAAGGGCGTACTTAATCAGGGCCATTTTGTTGTTTATGCAGTAAACTTAGATTGACGCTATGCAGTAAACTTCAATTGACCCTATGCAGTAAACTTAGATTGACCCTGGCCCTCCCAGAGCATCTTACTTACAAAGCCCAGATACAAGGGCAGGTCAGGCGAGGTAGAGACAGCCAATCAGTGGGGCATGCATATATCTACTAGGGTGAATTGTAATTCAATTGGCAGCCCGTGTGTGACCTAACATGACTGTGCAGTTTTCTCTGTGTGTTGCAATCTCATTGGCCACCTGTGTATAGCCTGGCTAAACTACCTCTATAAAAGTTAGTCTGTGTGGCTGGGAACGGTCACCTCTTTGCAAAAGACGGCCCTGACCAGTCAGTTTGATTCTTGATGCTTGGTGTGAAATAAAGTTTTGCTTGACCTTCACTTTGTATCAGTCTTGCTCCTTTGATTAGGACCCCTAACACTGGGGGCTTGTCTGGGATTAATGACGAGAACTGAGCCAGCATCAGAATTTCTGGGAAAAGCCCTCAGAGGTAAGATCATGGGATCCTGTCTGTCTGGTTGCAGAGCTCCAGGGTAAGGCCCACCAGCAAGAAGCTGGATCCAACCCTGCTCCCCAGGGCTGGAGTGGATGTAGGACGCCCTTCCCTCCACTGGGGGATCATCAGGGGTTTTGAGTCCCCCTGGGGGGTGAGGGGATCGCCAGGGTGTTCGAGTGCCCCTCGGCTGTCTCTGGGGTTTTGAGTCCCCCTAGGCGGTCACCAGGGGGTTCGTGTTCCCCGTCATTTCGGGGGGTCAGGGTCTCCCTGAGTGGTCACCAGGGGGTTCGAGTACCCCACTGTTTCGGTGGGGTAGAGTCCCCCTAAGTGGTCAACAGGGGGTTCATGGTCCCCAAAGGCAGCCAGTCAGTCAAAAGATCAAGAAAATCCCCATCGGTGGCAGGACCACTGGGCCTGCAGTTGTCTTTGTCTTGTCTTTTTGTTGTCTTTTGTGTTGTTTGCTGTGATTGAAGGAATGGGGCAAGCAGAGAGTAAGGCGACTCTGACTTTCGTCTCTCTGTTCCTCATAATAGATGTGTGGCTTCTCCCACACACTCATTTTGTGTGTTAAGGGCTATGAGTGGAGTCAACTGGGGTTAGTCTTACTCGAGACAGAGACTTTAAAGAATATTCCCAAGCAGCTGCCGAAACTCCCTTTGTTTCGGGGAATTCCTTCCTTCTCTGGCCTGATGTGGACTGCCTAGCCCCTCACCCTTGTTGGCGGGAAAGCATGGCATCTGAAGTGGCATGGGCCTGGGTGGAATGTGAAATCTGTTGACAAAGAGATTTCCAAACTGATGGTTAATTGTCTGTCTCAGGGTTTTAGTGGGTAATTTTTAAAGTAGTTCTCAAAATCTTTGGTAACCTGAAAATGTGAAAGGTTTGCTTGGATGACAAATGGAATTAAATTTGTTGGACATCTAGGTCTTAACCAATGGGATAAAATGCTAGAGTGCTGGTTGCTGGGACTGGGTTTGTGCATTTGAAAACTGCTGTTGAACATGTTTTGTGCCTAACTGATTTCGTAAATTTGTCTCCTAAGAATTCTCTTGTAAAATGACTTCCGTCTTAAAGGAAATTCATATGGAAAAACTTTCAGAACAATTACAGGTCTTTGATATGTTCAAATCCTGGAACTGAAATGCGTAAGAATTTCAGAAGTAAAAGCAGCATTCGGACTAGGCCAGTATTAGTAACATGGGACTAGGTGAACTGAAAGATTGTAATGTTGTATTTCTTGATGTGTTGTCTTATTTTAAACATTAATGGTTCTGTAATGTTTGCTCTTTCAGACTAGGGAAACTTTCTCTTAAGTTATCTGTAACTTACAGAGATGTAAAAGTAAATGTTTGTTTACCTAAGCTAGACAACTTGAAGTAAACTTCAGGGAAGTTGCACGATAGCTCTTTAGATGATATTGCTTTTGCCAGTCAGCCAGCCCCAGAGGTAGGGAGGAAACTTCAGGAAATTGAGGGATTGGAAGGGAAGAATCTGACTGAGTTAGTGGGAATGGCAGAAAAGTTATTTAACAACAGGGATGCACAGGTGGAAAGTTTGGCATTACATGAGGCAGGTAGGGGATGGTAAATGGAAGGAAAAGCCTAAACACAGAGAAGGCAGGCAGAAAGACTTAGATTCAGATGAATGTGCTTCCTCTATGGAAAAAGGGCATTGGGCCAGGGAGTGCCACAAAAGGGAGAAGGCAATGCTGGCCACCAGAGACTGAAAGGGCCATAGTTCTGAGCCCCTCCCCAAACCTCGGGTGAAATTGAAGTAGAGGGGAAATCAATTGATTTTTGCTGGGCATGAGAGCCCAATATTCATCATTGCTTATATCAAAGATGCATTTTTCTGTATATCTTTAGCAAGCGAGTCTCAACCCCTCTTTGCGTTTGAGTGCTCCGACCCACAGGAAGGGTTCCAAGGCCAGCTCACCTGGAGAAGACTTCCGCAAGGATTCAAGACTTTACCCACTATCTTCGAAGAGGCCCTACATGAGGATTTGCATAAGTATAGAACCTCCAACATGGCAGTCACTCTGTTACAGTATGTTGATGACTTGCTGATAGCCGCTGAGACTACAGGTCATGTTTGCAGGGATGAGATCTCTTACAGACTCTGCAGGAAAAGGGTATCGTGTGTCAGCAAAGAAAGCACAGCTCTGTCAGAGCCACGCCACTTATCTAGGCTTTGATCTCCACGAGGGAGTGTGTTCATTGTCTGAGTCCAGGAAACAGGTGATCACCTGATACCCCCGCCCCACCATGCCCTGACAAGTGAAGGAGTTTCTTGGGGCGGTGGGCTACTGTAGGCTGTGGATACCTTGGTTTGCAGAGATTGACCGATCTCTCTATGAACTGGCAAAAGGGGGGCTCATTATGATAGAGTGGACAGCTGAGACAGAAGAAGCATTTCGGGAATTACAAACAGCCTTACTGAGTGCCCCCCGTTGGCCATCCCAGATGTTGCCAAGCCCTTCCACTTGTATGTGGATGAAAAAGCGGGGAGGACAAAGGACTTTAGACTCAGACTCTGGGGCCTTGGCAAAGGCTAGTAGTCTATCTTAGCAGGAAACTAGATCCGGTAGCAGCTGGGTTCCCCTTTGCATCTGCATAATTGCTGCCACGGCCCTCCTGGTCAAGGATGCAAGTGAATTGACTTTGGGTCAAAATCTCATCTTGAACAAAACCCACGCTATCGAAGGCCTTCTCCAGACTCCACCAGACCGATGGATGATAAAAGCCCGAGTAACGGGGTATCAGGCCCTCCTCCTCAAGGAACCAAGTGGGACCTTATGACCCCCCTTGGTGCTAAATCCAGCCATGCTGCTGCCAGAGGAGCTGGCTGACCCCCCACACGACTGTAGGGAGGTCCTAAACCAAGTCACAAGAGTAAGGCCGGACCTCGGAAACATTCCCCTTCTGGATGCAGAGATGACTCTGTTCACAGACGGGAGTAGCTACATGGTTGATGGAAAGAGGGATGCGGAGGCTTCGGTGGTTTCCCCTCAGCAGGAACTCTGGACGGCATCCCTGCCAAAGGGAACATTGGCACAAAAAAAGTGGAGCTGTTTGCACTCACCAAGGCACTGCAGATGGCCAAAGGTAAAACCGCCAGCATCTATAGGGGCAGCAGGTACGCCTTTACTACTCTCCACATACATGGGGCTATTTATAAAGAAAGGGGCCTATTAAATCAGAGGAGAAATATTGGCTCTCCTACAGGCTATTTGGGACCCAAAAGAGGTGGCCCTTATACATTGCCCAGGACACCAAAAGGGGACTGATCTGATTTCAAAAGGAAACCAATTAGCAGATTGAGCCACAAAGCAAGCAGCCTGAGAAACAGTGCAAGAGCTGGTTACACTCCCAGCTCCAGCCCTACCAGAAAAACCGGACTATTCAGAGGAAGATTTAAAGTATTTACAAAAATGGGCTAAATTAGATCATGAAGGGGATTGGGCTAAGACTAAAACAGGAAAGTTAATTCCCCCTCGGAGACCAGTAAGGAGTTAGTAGACCAGATGCATCACAATACTCACCTGGGGACAAGCAAACTCAAGGAACTTATAGGCAAGCAGTTCCAGGTTTCTAAATTAGGGTTCATGATTCAGGATATAGTTGATAGATGTACTCTATGCCAGGAATGTGGGAGGAACTAGAATGATAATAGGGAAAAGAGAAAGAGGTAAGGAACCAGGATTTATTGGGAAATAGAATTTACAGAGATGAAACCCAGAAAATATGGGCACAAGTATATGTTAGTTTTTGTAGATACCTTTTCAGGCTGGGTAGAGGCTTTTTCCGCCAAACATGAGACGACAAGAGTGGTAGGCAAAAAGCTATTAGAAGAAATAATTCCTAGGTTTGGGCTGCCTCTTGCGATCGGGTCAGTCAACAGCCCTGCATTTGTGAGTTCAGTCTCACAGGCATTGGCCAAGGCGGTGGGTAATCACTGGAAACTACACTGTGCCTACCGGCCCCAGAGTTCTGGGCAAGTAGAGAGAATGAACTGGACTCTTAAAGAGAACTTGACAAAGCTAATTCTGGAGGCTGGTGGTGGATGGGTGGATCTCCTTCCTTTTGCTATCCTCAGGGCACGATGTACACCCTACTTAATCAAGGTGATCTCTTTTGAAATAATGTTCGGAATACACGCCCCCCCCCACGCTCTGTCTTTGTCTACAAGAGGTTGTCCTAGCAAAAATGACTGATCAGTCTGTACTCCAATCACTGTATGCATTATAGTCTGCCTTAAAAAGAACCCATGCAGGGATCCGGACTGCCCACACTGAGATGGAGACGGAGGTGGAGCCACATCCTTATCAACCTGGGGACATGGTTTGGATACATTGCCATCAAGTGGGAAACTTGGAACCTCGAAGGAAGGGACTGTTTACTGTCATCCTGACCTTCCCCACAGCAGTAAAAGTAGAAGGCATCAGGGTCTGGATTCACGCCAATGGACCCCACTGACCGTAGACTAAGGCTAAGACACAAAAGACTATGAGTGTAATTTTTCTCCTATTGTTACCAGTTTATGTAAAGTATAGGTGGGAAATTAGATGAACGGAATTAGGAAAAATGGAAAAGGTTATACAAAGCAGTAAATGGCAAACTCATCAACCGACTGTGCACTAATGTCATTTGTACAAAAGAAAACTAGAGCAATAAAATGTTAAACTGACATGTTCATTATAACATAGAACTGGCTGAAAAGTCAAGGATTTGACTAATCTCCAAAGAAAAGGGGGGAATGTAAGGGCCTACTTAATCAGAGGGAGCCATTTTATTGTTTATGTGGTAAACTTAGGTTGAACCTATGCAGTAAAATTAGATTGACCCTGTGCAGTAAACTTAGATTGTCCCTATGCAATAAACTTAGAATGACCCTGCACCTCCCAGAAGAACTTACTTACCAATCCCAGGTACAAGGGAGGGCCAAGCCAGGAAGAGACAGCTAATCAGTGGGGCACACATACTGTCTCCCTAGCTACCAGTCCCAGGTAGCAAAGCCCAGATACAAAGGCAGGTCAGACCAGGTAGAGACATCCAATCAGTGGGGCACACATATATCTACTAGGGTGAATTGTAATTCAATTGTCCGCCCATGTGTGACCAAACATGACTGTGCAGTTTTCTCTGTGTATTGCAATCTTATTGGCGACCTATGTATAACCCGGCTAAACTACTTCTATGAAAGGTAATGTGTGAGGCTGGGAGGAGTCGCCTTTTTGCAAGAGACAGCGCTGACCAGTCAGTGTGATTCCCAATGCTTGGTGGGAAATAAATCTTTTCTTGACATTCGCTTCATATCAGTCTCTCTCCTTTGATCATGGACCCTAACAGTGTCCATTATGGCCCCTTCATGGAGGGGGGCCTCATGAGGCCATGGAGATTTTCCCACGCTGGGGGTTGTGAGCTGCCTCAAACCACAAGGTTTCTTTCTGCAGGACAGTCGAGTCCTGTTGGATGATTCCAGGATGCTCCATAAGGAAAGACTCAAGAGCAGGGTTCTAAGGATGGATGGCTATACACCCCACCTCCCATTCTCATTGTCTCCTAGCAATAAGGCAGGTTCGATCTGCTGGCTCTGGGGAGAGCTATCCAGGGTGCTGAGTTGAAATGGACTCTCCTGAGGATGGGTCCATAGTGTGGGTTTGTGTCCATGGAGACCTTGGAATGTGGTGGTGGCTCACGGGCCCTGCAGGATTCTCTTAGCCCAAGGGTTTGCCACAGATCCAAAGAGCAAGCTTCCCATGTGGAGACGAGAGGTGTTCATCTTGGTGCCTCAGAAAATGCCCATATACTGGTATTCAAAACCAGGACTCTGAGGAGTGAAGCCTGGAAACAAAAGCTAGGGTTCAGATAAGGGCATAGAACCCTGTCTGGTTCAATATTCTGTCTCTGGGGACATCTGTCTGCATGTAGGAATGGAGGTAGCTGCTCAGCTTGTGTCACAATGCCCCTCTTTGTTCAGGGCGACCTCCACTATTGGAATTGCCTCAGAGCCTTGGAGGTTTCTCCTAATCTGTAGGGTTGTGGCCAATGGAAGGGACACAGTTTCTTGGAGAGGGCAGGCACAGTCCTGCGGTGTGTCTCCAGAGACCCCAGCCTGAAGGGTGCGTGGGCCAGGGCTGTGGGGACAGAAGTCTGAAACCACAGCCTTGGCTTAGGATCAGGGCCAATGGTATGGCAGGCCCAAACTACAGACCGTGAGGGGAGCTCCTGGGGATATGAAAGAAGGGCGAGTGGGAGGCACTCGCTCAGGCTTTTGTCTCTAGATTTTGTGTCAAGAATGGCCGTAGAATATAGGGGTGGCCTCATGGACCATGGACGAGTCTCCCTCTCTGGAGATTTTGCCCAGCTGTCAAGAGTTTGGGGTCATTCTGTGGGAAGGGAGGAGTCTTGTTTTCTGCCTCAGGTGTCCCTCCAAAAGAGGGATTCAAGAGCAGAGCCCTGGATACGGGCGACTGAAAAACCTGAACTCTGGTTAGGATTGGGGGCCTAGGGTCATGGCAAAACTCATATGCGGGCTCTTGGTGCAGCCACTGAGAGGCCTGACTTGAACACGGGGCACATACTGAGGGTTTGTGCCCAAGGTGGTCCTCAAGCTTTGGCGTGGCCTCATGGGACATGCAGGTTTCTCCTACGCTGAAGGTTTGACACCATGCCAACAGTAAGGTTTCTTGTCATGTGGAAGGAAGTGTTCTGATTTGTGCATCAGGTTCCCCAATGGACAGGGATTGGAGGTAAGGTCTAGGTTCAGATGCCTGAAAACCCAGGTTGGGAAGAGATGATGATGGCCTAAGGCCATGGAGGGTCCGATATGCTGGGTGTCAGGCCAGCTGTCTGGGTGTCTGTCTGGAGGCCTGGGTTCAGGCTGTGTCAGACAGAGCATTAGTGCCCAGGGCATCCTATGAAATTGGGGTGCGGTCAAGGGCCATGCAGGTTGGTCCTCACTGGGGTTTCTGGGAAGCCCCATAGGGCAACAGTTTTCTTCTGCTGGGCAGGCAGAGTGCTGCCTTGTGGCTACATAATTCCCAATATGAAGGGATTGTGAGCCAGGAACATGAGGATGGAAGTCTGAAAACACAAGCTAGGGTTAGGTTTTGGGTCGAGGGCACAGCAGGCCCACTCTGCAGAGGCTGAATCAAGATCTCCTGCATTAAAGTCAGGGCAAGTATCAGACGTTGGCTCAGGATGGAATTTGTGTCAATGTAAGGGCCTACTTAATCAGAGTTAGCCATTTGTTGTTTATGCAGTAAACTTAGATTGACACTATGCAATAAACTTCCATTGACCCTATGTAGTAAACTTAGATTGACCCTGCCTACCCCCCACTCCTCCACCCCCGAGTAACTTACTTGCAAAGCCCAGATACAAAAGCGGGACTGGCCAAGTAGAGACATCCAATCAGTTGGGCACTAATATATTTACTAGGGTGTATTGTGATTCATTTGTCCACCCTTGTGTGACCTAACTTGACTGTGCAGTTTTCTCTGTGTATTGCAACCTCATTGGCCACCTGTGTATAGCCCGGCTAAACTATCTCTATTAAAAATTAGGCTGTGAGACTGAGAGAGTTCGCCTCTTTACAAGAGACGGCACTGATTGGTCCATTTGATTCTCAATGCTTAGCTTGAAATAAAGCTTTGCTTGATCTTCGCTTTGTATCAGTCTCACTCCTTTGATCACGGACCCTAATACTGAGGGCTCAACCGGGATGAAACGATGAGAACTGAGCCACCATCCGAATTTCAGGGAAAAGCCTCCACAGGGTTAGGGTTAGGGTTAGGATTAGGGTTAGGGTTAGGGCTAGGGCTAGGGCTAGGGTTAGAGCTAGGGCTAGGGTTAGGCTGTGAGGACAGAAGTCTGAAAACACACCGTGCAGGTTGATCCTCATTGGGGGTTTCTGTACAGCCCAATAGGACAATTTTTTATTTCTTCTGGTGGGCAGGCAGAGTGCTGCATTGTGCCTCTGGAATTTGTGATCGGAGGGCTTGTGGTTCAGGAGTGTGAGGATGGAATTCTGAAAACTCACCTAGGTTTAGGTTTCAGACCATGGGCATGGCAGGCCCACGATGCAGAGTCTGAATCGAGATCTCCTGCATCTGAAGTCAGGGCGAGTATCAGTCGTTGGCTCAGCCTGGAGGTTGTGTTCATGATGGCCCCTTCATGAAGGTGAGGCCTCATGATGCCATGGACGTTTTCCCATGCTTGGGGTTGTAACCTGTTCAAATACACAAGGTCTCCTTCTGCAGGACAGTCGCGTCCTGATGGATGGCTCCAGGACGCCCTATAAGGATAGACTCGAGAACAGGGCTCTAATGATGTATGACTGGAAACACTACCTTACATTCCCATTGGCTTCTAACCACAAGGCATGTTCTTTCTTTGGTCTCTCCAGCGAGCTACCCAGGGGGCTTAGTGGAAATGGACTCTCCTGAGGATGGGTCATAATGTGGGTTTGTGTCCATGGAGACCGTGGAATGTGGCAGTGGCACAGGGGTCATGCAGTTTTCTCCTACCCGGAGGGTGTGACACAGCTTCAAGGAGCAAGCTTCCCATGTGGAGACGAGAGGTGTTCTGTTTGGTCCCTCAGGAAACCCCCATATGCTGGTATGCAAAACAAAGCCTCTCAGGAGAGATGCCTGGAAACCAAAGCTAGGGTTCAGATTCGGCCTAGGGGCCTGTCCAGTCCAATCTTCTGTCTCTGGGTACAACTGCCTGCATGTCTGAATGGAGGTAGTTGCTCAGCTTGTTTCAGAATGCCCCTGTTTGTCCAGGGTGGCCTACACTATTGGGATGGCCGCGGGCCCTGGGGGTTTCTCTGAATCTGTAGGGCTGTGTCCAATGGAATGGGCACAGTTTCTTCTGAAGGGCAGACACAGACCTGCGGTGTGGCTCCAGAGGCCACAGCCTGGAGGGTGTGTGGGCCAGACCTGTGGGGACAGAAGTCTGAAAACACAAACTCAGCTTAGGTTTGGGACCCAGGATATGGCAGGCCCGATCTACAAACGTGATGGCATCTCCTCAGGATATGAAAGAAGGGCGAGTGGAAGGTGGTTGCTCAGGCTTTTGTCTCTGGATTTTGTGTCAAGGATAACTGTGGAATGTAGGGGGCCCTCATGGGCCATTGACGAGCCTCCCTTTCCAGAAATTTGACACGGCTCCCAAGTGTATGTGATCATTCTGTGCAAAGGAAGGGGTCCTGTTTTCTGTCAGGTGTTCCTCCAAAGGGGGATTCCAAAGCAGAGACCTGGGTACAGGTGACTGGAAAAACCGATCTATGGTTAGGATTGGGGCCTAGAGGTATGTCAAGCTCCATATGCAGGCTCTTGGTCCAAGCCCTGAGAGACCTTCCTTGCCTAAGCTCCCTGAGCTCGCCCCAGAGCTAGCTAATCAAAACTGCCTTTTGGCTAGGAGCCAATGCGAATGGGAAGTGGAGTATACAGGCATCCATCTTTAAAAACCTGATCTCGAGTCTAACCTTATGTGGCGTCCTCGAAACATCCAGCAGGGTTTGTGCTGGATGGAAGGTTTTTGCCTTGGGCACAAACACGCATTGTGACCCTCATCGGGAGCCCCATGTATTGGAATTCCCCTGTTTTTCCAGTGCTTCCTCCACTCTTGGGATGTCCTCGGGGGCCTTGGAGGTTTCTCCTAATCTGTAGGGTTGTGGCCAGTGATATTGGCACATTTTCCTTGGAGAGGTTAGGCACTGTCCTGTGGTGTGGCTCCTGAAGCCCCAGCTGTGGGCCAGAGCTGTGGGGACAGAAGTCTGAAAACACAAACTCGGCTTAGGTTTGGAGCCGAGGGTATGGCAGTGGCGAT
Organism: Lutra lutra; assembly: GCF_902655055.1. NCBI lineage: Eukaryota > Metazoa > Chordata > Mammalia > Carnivora > Mustelidae > Lutra > Lutra lutra. The sequence continues at coordinate 330,886 of NW_025923846.1, read as the reverse complement.
ATACAGACTGTGAGGGGGTCTCCTCGGGATATGAAAGAAGGCTGAGTGGGAGGTGGACGCTCAGGTTTTTGTCTCTGAATTTTGTTTCAAGTATGGCCGTGGAATATCGTGGTTGCCTCATGGGTCATGGTAGAGTCTCCCTCTCTGGGGATTTGACCCTGCTCCCAAGAGTTTGGATCATTCTGTGAGAAGAGAGGAGTCCTGTTTTCTGCCTTAGGTTTCCTTCCAAAGAGGGATTCCAGAGCAGAGTCCTGGGTAAGGGCGACTAGACACCCTGACCTCTGGTTAGGATTGGAGGCATAGAGGCATGGAAAGTCCCATATATGGGCTCTTGGATCAGCAACAGAGAGGTCTTCCTTGAACACGGGGCTCACGCTGAGGATCACAATGCATGTTTGTGCCCAAGGTGGCTTTCAAGTATGGGCGTCAACGCATGGACCATGCATATTTCTCCTACCCTGAAGGCTTGACACCATGCCAACAGCAAGTTTCCTGCCGTGGGAAAGGAGGAGTTCTGATGTGTGCATCAGGTTCCCCCCTGTGCAGGGATTGGAGATAAGGTCTAAGTTCAGATTCCTGAAAATGCAGCTTGGGAAGAGATGACAGCCTAAGGCCATGGTGGGTCTGATGTGTGGGGTGTGCGGCCAGCTGTCTGGGTGTCTGTTGGGAGGTCTGGGCTCAGGCTGTGTCAGTGCATTACTGACCAGAGCAGCATTGGGAAAATGGGTGTGTTTGGGGGCTATGCAGGTTTATCTTCATTTAGGGTTTCTGGTCAGCCCCATAGGGCAACGTTTTTCTTCTGGTAGGCAGGCAAAGTGCCTCATTGTGGCTCCAGAATTCTCAATCTGGAGGGCTTGTGGGCCAGGAGTGTGAGGAAGGAAGTCTGAGAACACAAGCTATGGTTAAGTTTGGGGCCGAGGGCATGGCAGGCCCACTCTGCAGAGGCTGAATCAAGATATCCTGCGTCTGAAGTCAGGGCGAGGATCAGACGTGGCTCAGGTTGGAGATTGTGTCCATGATGGCCCCTTCATGAAGTGGGGGAGATCCTCATGAGGCCATGGAGGTTTTGCCACGCTAGGGGTTGGGAACTGCTCCAAACCACAAGGATTCCTTCTGCACGACAGTCGAGTCCTGCTGGATGGCTCCAGGATGCTCCTATGGAAAGACTTAGGAGGCTTCTAAGGATGGATGACTGGACACCCCACCTCGAATTCCCCTTAGCTCCTCACGACAAGGTATGTTCGACCTGCTGGCCCTGGGGCGAGCTACCCTTGGAGCTGAATTGAAATGGACTCTCATGAGGATGGGTCATCCTGTGTGTTTGTGTCCATGGAGACCTTCGAATGTGGCTCAGGTGCCATGTAGGATTCTCCAACCCGGAGGGTTTGACACAGCTCCAAAAAGCAAGCTTCCAATGCAGAGACGAGAGGTGTTCTGACTGATGCCTCAGGAAAGGTCGTTGTGCTGGTTTTCCAATCCAGGCCTCTGAAGAATGATGCCTGGAGACCAAACTAGGTTACAGTTTAGGGCCTAGGACCCTGTCCATTTCAATCTCCTGTCTCTGGGGACATCTATCTGTGTGTCTCAGTGGAGGTAGTTTCTCAGCTTGTGTCAGATCTCCTCTGTTTGTCCAGGGTGTCCTCCACTATTGGGATGGCCTTGGGGGCCTTCAAGGTTTCTCCTAATCTGTAGGGTTGTGGCCAATGGAATGGGCATAGTTTCCTTGGAGAGGGCAGACACTGTGCTGCAGTGTGGCTCCAGAGGCCCCAGCTGGAGGGTGTGTGGACCAGTGCCGTGGGGATAGAAGTATGAAAACACAAACTTGGCTTAGGTTTGGGACACAGCGTATGTCAGGCCTGATCTATAGACTGCGAGGGCAGCCTCTCGGGATATGAAAGAAGGGCGAGTGGGAAGCAGTCGCTCAGGTTATTGTCTCTGGATTTTGTGTCAAGGATGGCCATGGAATGTAGGGGTGGCCTCATGGGCCTTGGTGAATCTCCTTCTCTGGGGATTTGGAACGGCTCCCAAGAATTTGGGGTCATTCGGTGAGAAGGGAGGGTTCCTGTTTTCTCTTTCAGGTATCCCTCCAAAGCGGGATCCCAGAGGAGATCTCTGGGAATGGGTGACTGGAAAACCCGATCTCTGGTTAGGATTGGGGCCTAGTGGCATGGCAAGCCCCATATGCGGGCTCTTGGTCCAGCCACTGAGAGGCCCTCCTTGAACACAGGGCTCACGATGAGGCTCACAATGCGTGTTTGAGCCCAAGGTGGCCCTCAAGCATGGGCCATGCAGGATTCTCCAACCCTGAAGGTTTGACCACATGCCAACAGCAAGGTTTCCTGCCATGGGGAAGGAGGAGCTCTGATTTGTGCCTCAGGGTCCCCCCTGTGCAAGGATTGGAGATGAAGTGTAGAATCCGATGCTTGAAAACCCAGGTTTGGAAGACATGACTGCCTAATGTCATGACGAGTCCAATGTGCTGAATGTGTGGCCCGCTCTCTGGGTGTCTGTTGGGAGGCCTAGGCTCAGGCTATTTCAGAAAGAGCATTAGCGACCCCAACAGCCTATGGAATGGGGTGCAGTCGAGGTCCATGAGGTTTATCCTCATTGAGGGTTTCTGGGCAGCCCCATAGGGCAACATTTTTCTTCTGGTGGACAGGCAGAGTCCTGTGTTGTGGCTCCGGAATTCCCAATCTGGAGGGCTTGTGGGGCAGGAGTGTGAGGACGGAAGTCTGAGATTACAAGCTAGGGTTAGGTTTTGTGACGAGAGCATGGCAGGCCCACTCTGCAGAAGCTGAATAGAGATCTCCTGCATTTGAAATCAGGGCGAGGATCAGACGTGTACTCAGGTTGGAGTTTGTGTCTATTTGGCCCTTCATGAAGGGGGGGTGCCTCATGAGGCCATGGAGTTTTTCTCATGCTGGGAGTTATGATATGCTCCAAACTGCAAGGATTCTGTTTGCTGATCAGTCGAATCCTGTTGGATGGCTCCAGGACTCCCCATACAGAAAGACTCGAGAGCAGGGTTCTCAAAATGGATGCCTGGGTACCCCAACTCGCAATCCCATTGTCTCCTAGCGACAAGGCCGGTTCAATCTCCTGGCTCTGGGGGAGCTAAGTTGAAAAGGACTCTCCTGAGGATGGAGCATAGTGTGGGTTTGTGTCCATGGAGACCTTGGAATGTGGCAGTGCACGGGGCCCCTGAAGGATTCTCCTAAGCGGAGGGTATGGACACAGCTCGAAAGAGCAAGTTTCCCATGTGGAGACAAGAGGTGTTATGATTGGTGCCTCAGGAAAACCCCATATGCTGGTATTGGAAACCAGGCCTCTGAGGAGAGATGCCTGGAAACCAAAGCAAGGGTTCAGATTAGGGCTTGGGGGCTTGTCTGGGACAATCTACTGTCTCTGAGGACTTCCTCCTGCTTGTCTGATTGGAAGTAGTTCCTCAACTTGTGTCAGATCGCCCCTATTTGTCCAAGGCAGCCTACACAATTGGGATGGCCTCGGGGACATTGGAGGTTTCTCCTAATCTGTAGGGCTGTGACCCATGGAATGGGCACTGTTTCCTTGGAAAAGGCAGACACAGCCCTGCAGTGTTGCTCCAGGGGCCCCAGTCTGGAGGGTGTGTGGGCCAGGGGTGTGGGGACAGAAGTCTGAAAAGACAAACTTGCCTTTGGTTTGGGGCTGAGGATATGGCAGGCCCAATATACAGACTGTGAGGGGAACTCCTCAGGATATGAAAGAAGGGTGAGTGGGAGTCGGTCACTCAGGCTTTTGTCTCTGGTATTTGTGTCAAGGATGTCTGTGGAATGTAGGGGTGGCCTCATTGTCCATGGACGAGTATCCCTCTCTGGGGATTTGGCCCAGTTCCCAAGAGTTTGGGGTCATTCTGTGGGAAGGGTGGAGTCCTGTTTTCTGCCTCAGGTGTCCCTCCAAAAGAGGCGTTCCAGAGCAGAACCCTGGGTTCGGGTGTTGGAAAACGCGACCTCTGGTTGGGATTGGTGGCCTAGGGGCATGGCAAGCCCCATATGCGGGCTCTTGGTCCAGGCACTAAGGGGCCTTCCTTGAGCAGGGGGCCCATGCTGAGGGACACAATGTGTGTTTGTGCCCAAGGCGGTCCTCAAGCATGTGTATGGCCTCATGGGCCATGCTGGTTTCTCCTACCCTGAAGGTTTGGCACCACGTGAACAGCAAGGTTCCCTGCCTTGGGGAAGGAGGAGTTCTGATTGGGCATCAGGTTCTCCCCCCTCCACCATACAGGTATTGGAGATAAGATCTAGTTTCAGATGCCTGAAAACCCAGGTTGGGAAAAGATGAGGGACTAAGCCCATGACGGGTCCGATATGCCGGGTGTGCGGCGAGCTGTCTGGATGTCTGTCAGGATTTCTGGTCTCAGGCTGTGTCTGATAGAACATTATTTCCCAGGGAAGCCTATGAAATTGGGGTGTGGTCTAGGGCAGTGTAGGATTCAGCCACATTGGGGGATTCAGGGCAGTTCCATAAGGCAACATTTTTCTTCTGCTCGGTAGGCAGAGTGCTGTGTTGTGGTTCCAGAATTCCAGCCTGGAGGGCTTGTGGCCTAGGAGTGTGAGGACGGAAGTCTGAAAACACAAGGTAGGTTTAGGTTTGGGGACAAGGGCATCACAGGCCCACTCTGCAGATGCTGAATCGAGATCTCTTTCATCTGAAGTCATGGTGAGGATAAGTCGTTGGCTGAGGCTGGAGTTTGTGTCCATGATGGCCCCTTCATGAAGGGAGGGGGTCTTGAGGCCATGGAGGTTTTCCCACGCTGGGGGTTTTGTGCTGCTCCAAACCGCAAGATTGCCTTGTGCGGGAGAGTCGAGTCAGCATGGATGGCTCCGGTACACCCCATACGGAAAGACTCCAGAGCTGGGTTCTAAGGATGGATACCTGGACACCCCACGTCGCATTCCCATTGGCTCCTAGAGACAATGCAGGTTCAATCTCCTGGCCATGGGGGAACTACCCAGGGTGCTGAGTTGAAATGGAGTCTCACGAGGATGGGTCATAATGTGGGTTTTTATCCATGGAGATCTTGGAACGAGGCGGTGGCTCAGGGGCCCTGCATGATTCTCCTACTCAGAAGGGTTTGACACAGCTCCAAAGAGCAAGCTTCCCATGTGGGGACTAGGGTTGTTCTGTTTGGTGCCTCAGGAAACCCCCATATGCTGGTATTCGACACCAGGCCTCTGATGGGAGATGCCTGGAAACCAAAGCTAGGGTTCAGATTCGGGCCTAGGGCCCTGTCCGCTTCTATCTTCTGTCTCTGGGAACATCTGCGTGTCTGCATGGGGGTTGTTGCTCAGCTTGTGTCAGAATGCCCCTGTTTGTCCAGACCCTGAGGGCAGCTGTTGGGGATTTTAAATCAAGGCAAGTGTGATGGTGTATTTAAGGATTTTGGCTCTGGATTTTGTGTCTAGTTTGGCCCCGTAATGTAGGGGTGGCCTCATGGGGCGATGGAATGTTCTCCCACTCTGGGTCTCAATAGTTTGCTGTCATTCTTGGGGAAGGGAGCAGTTTGTTTTCTGTCACAGGGGACCCCGAAAGGACCAGAGGGATTCCAGAGCAGGGCTTTTGGTATGGGCACCTGGGAAAGCCCATCTTGTGTCAGGAGGTAGGCCTAGGGGCATGGCAAGCCACATATATGGGCTTTTGGTCCAACTCACAAGGAGCTTTATATGGGAAGGGGGCTCAGGCTGAGGGTCACAATGCTTATTTGTGCCCAAAGCTGCCCTCAGGAGTGGGGGTGCCCTCCTGGGCCTCTCAGGTCTCTCCTCCCCTGACGGTTTGACACCATCCCAACAGCATTGCTTCCTGCGACGGGCAAGGAGGAGTTCTGTTTTGTGCATCAGGTTCCCCCATAGG
>NW_025923846.1:0-12500 GCF_902655055.1 Lutra lutra | reverse complement strand
TTCTTTTTTTTCTTTTTCTTTCTTTCTTTTTCTTTCTTTCTTTCTTTCTTTCTTTCTTTCTTTCTTTCTTTCTTTCTTTTCTTTCTTCTTTCTCTTTTTCCTTCCTTCCTTCCTTCCTTCCTTCCTTCCTTCCTTCCTTCCTGCCTTCCTTCCTTCCTTTCTTCTTTTCCTTTAACGATTTTATTTACTTATTTGACAGAGAGATCACAAGTAGTCAGACAGGCGTGGGGGGGGGGGGGCGAAGAGCCAGGCTCCCCGCTGAGCAACGAGCCCAATGCGGGCCTCGATCCCAGGTCTCTGGGATCATGACCTGAGTTGAAGTCAGAGGTTTTAACCCACTGAGGCACCCAGGATCTCCTAGTGCAATGATTTTGACGGATCATTTCAGAAATGTGAACCGGTTTTTTCTAAGCGCCTTCTCCACCATCACTTCAACAAACCTGAACCTTTGAGGAGGTTGACGTGGGGATACCACTGTAAAAACGGACACGGGCGCCGCTGTCCTCTTCTCCATAGAGTTCGATCGACCCAGGGATGGAGATCCAGTTTCCCTTTCTCAGAAATGACCTGGGACACCACTTTTTTTTTTTTTTTTTTTTTTTTTTTATTTTTCAGCATAACAGTATTCATTATTTTTGCACCACACCCAGTGCTCCATGCAATCCGTGCCCTCTACAATACCCACCACCTGGTGCCCACAACCTCCCACCCCCCACCCCTTCAAAATTCTCAGATCGTTTTTCAGAGTCCATGGTCTCTCATGGTTCACCTCCCCTTCCAATTTCCCTCAACTCCCTTCTCCTTTCCATCTCCCTTTGTGGGACACCACTTTTCTGGCCACCTCCTGTCCTGCTCCTCCCACCCCAACAACCTATCATGGGACCTTCCCCTTTCACCAGCAGAACGCTTTTCCACTCTTCCCGCCTGGACTGCGTTGGCTTGGAGTCTCTGCCGGACCCAGGACCCAGGCGGGTGGTGGCCGCCCACAGACTCTGTCCACTCTCGGAGGTGATTAGTCGGGTCAAACGCACACAAGCTCTCAGAATACTACACATGCCCAGTATCATACACGTCCACTCCCTGTCCCACCCCCCACCCCACCCCCCACCCCACCCCCCGTTTTGAATGCGTGGACCCACAGAGTGGAGGGATGCACGCGTGCGCGCACACGCAGGCACGCAAGCAGGCACGCGCGGACGGCTAGGGATGGATGGAGGGAGGGAGGGAGGGAGGGAGGGAGGGAGGAAGGAAGGAAGGAAGGAAGGAGAAGGGAAGGGAGAGAGGGAGACAGGCCGACCACCCGCCCTGTTCACCTCCCTCCCAAGGGACCTGACTACTTACCACCCCCCTCCATCTACCTACACATTTCCCTCACGTTTTCTTTTTCTTTCTTTCTTTTTTTAAAGATTTTATTTATTTATTTGACAGACAGAGATCACAAGTAGGCAGAGAGGCAGGCAGAGAGAGAGAGAGAGAGAGAGAGAGAGAGAGAGAGAGAAGATGAAGCAGGCTCCCTGCGGAGCAGACAGCCCGATGTGGGGCTTGATCCCAGGACCCTGGGATCATGACCTGGGCCGAAGGCAGCAGCTTTAACCCACTGAGCCACCGAGGCGCCCCATCCCTCACGTTCTCAAAGTAGAGATCAAATTCGCACTCCATTAATTCACATACTCCTCAAAGTACAAAGCTCGGTAGGCTTTTTTTCCTACGGTTACACGCAAAGTTGCGCAACCCTCGCCGCCATTTCCAGAACGTTTCCATCCCTTCGAAAAGAAACACCCTTCCCACCCCCTGCCCCCTTCCCATCCGCGCCTCCCCCTCCCCTCCCCCTGACTCTCTTCACCGGGTCTCCCCCAACAGCCTCCGATCCCCCCTCCGCCCTGCCTAGGATTGGGGTATTACGGCTGGCTTCTTCCTACCCCTGGAATCCCAAGGCATTATGCCACCCCTGGCTCTCTGGTTCCTTTTTCTTAGCGTCATGTTTTTGGGGTTCGCCCATGTACTCCCATGGATCGGCGCTCTGCTCCTTTGTACGGCGTTATCGTTCTCCACGATGAGCTTATGAAGATGAATGGAACGACGAAATGATGTTCGCGTGCCACCGAGTCCCCCGACCCCTTCTCTTAAAACTTTAAGTGGTACTAAAGCAGTCTCGCGTGGCTGCTTTCTTCCCTGGAAAAGGATTCACGGGCTCTCCTGCACCCTTAAGGCCATAACGATCTCACCATACTCCGCTGTGGTCCTGTGTCTTGGGTCTCGTGGCGCCCCCTTCCCCACGGAGAGCTACCCTCACTCCATCCTCCTACGCTGGCCCAGCAGTGAGATGAACAGCATCCCGCTTTTTCCACTAAGGCGAGCCCAAGTCATGGAGAATGGTTCAAAGCCATTCCCAGGTGCTGGTCATTTTGGCTGGAAAGGAGGCAGGCTATGGGGTTGGGGGTAGGAGGCTACCTCCGTCCTTCTGTCACTGTAGAAAGCATTTATTTTTTCTTTTTTCGTTCTCCCTTCCCTTTCCTTCCTTCCTTTCTTCCTTCCTTCCTTTCTTTCTTTCTTTCTTTCTTTCTTTCTTTCTTTCTTTCTTTCTTTCATTTCAAAGATTTTACTTCTGCGTTTGACAGCGAGATAGAGAGCCCAAGTAGGCTGACCGGCAGAGGCCGTGCGCGGTGTTTATCGAGCTCTTCATTGTTATTTTTGTCCTTGTGGAAGTGATCTCTACAACCAGGGTGGGGCTCGAACTCAGGACTCAGATCTAAGAGTCCGGGCGCTCTGGGGAGAACCAGCCAGGGGACCCTGAGCTATTTGTAGCCTAGGGAGAGAACGGGTTTCCTGTATGCCGCCGCCCCCCCGCTCCCGTACCGCTTTGGCACACAGGTTCTCTGGAATGTGAAGCGCTTAAGAAACAGTAACCCAGGGGCGCCTGGGTGGCTCAGGCGTTAAGGCTCTGCCACAGGCTCAGGTCATGATCTCGGGCGCCTGGGATCCTGCGCGCGCGCACACCCACCCCCACCCTCACCCTGGCCCCCATCGCATCTGGCTCCCTGGTCAGCGGGAAGCCTGCTTCTCCCTCTCCCGCTCCCTCTGCCCCTGCTTGTTTCCCTCCCTCGCTGTGTTTCTCTCTGTCAAATGTATAAACAGAACCTTAAGAGAGATAGGAAGGAAGGAAGGAAGGAAGGAAGGAAGGAAGGAAGGGAGGGGGAGAGAGAGAGAGAGAGAGAGAGAGAGAGAGAGAGAGAGAGAGAGAGAAAGGCAATAGCCCTGAGGAGGACACTCTGCCTCTCCCTCTGCTTCCTGACCTGAAAGGGGGAGATAAAACTCACCTAGGAAAGGCACCCTCCCTCCATAGAGCAGGAGGAAAAGAAGACATTCTCATCAGTCTGCAGACGGCATTAGAGGAACGTGCCCAGAAAACCTTCCTCTGTCAGTTCCCTTCCATCCATTGGCCTTCCCATGGTGGGCTGAGCTCAGAAGCCTAAAACTGCTTTCCTCTCTCCTGTCATTTCTCCACAACCGGATCTTTCTTTGTGGAGGACGCGCTCTCAAAATGGGAATTCTGAGGCCGCCGTTCTGTGTGACTTCTGGTGTGGGTGTCTCCTGCCTGATGGGAGCTGCACGTGTCAATCGACTGTTTCTCTCCCTGTGATCTGTCTCTTTCTGACCGGGGTCTCAGCCAACAACTCAGAAGGGGAGTAGAGGGAACATTCTTCCTCCCCTACACCTACTGAATGCAGATGGACACACCCCCAGAACCCTCCCCTCCACCTGCATGCCCGCGCGTGTACACACACACACACACACACACACACACACACACACACCCCAGACAAGAGTTGGAATCCACCTGAATGTCGAACAATGGCACAATGGTTAAACACAGGATGCTATACTCACATGATAGAATAGAACCCAGATACTACAAATTATGTTTGCGGAGACGGTTTGGTGGCATGGGAATGTGCTTGTTGGGTGGCAATACTTAGTGAAAAGAAGTAGGAAACATTGTGCGGAGAATGGGTTCTCTCTTAGGAGGGGATACCAGATCACTTCAAAGGCTAGGGATGGTGAAATCAGCCATCGTCGTCATCGTCGTCGTCGTCGTCGCCCTCCTCCTCCCCCTCCTCCTCCTCCTCCTCCTCCTCCTCCTCCTCCTCCTCCTCCTCCTCCTCCTCCTCCTCCTCCTCCTCCTCCTCCTCCTTTCAAGATTTTACTTATTTATGTGACACACAGAGATCACAAGTAGGCAGAGAGGGAGGCGGGGGGGGGGGGGGAGCAGGCTCCCCGTCGAGCAGAGAGCCCAATCCGGGGTCTCAAGCCCAGGACCCTGGGACCATGAACCGAGCCAAAGGCAGAGGTTTTATTTAACCCACTGCGCCACCCAGGTGCCCCAGTTCTTCTGTCTTTTCACTTCTGTTTCTCCTCCTACTCTGTTCTTTAGGGTGGTCCTTGGGCCTCCTCCCTTTTCCCAAGCCAGTGACTATACCTGCTTTTTAAAGACATTGGGTCCTGGGGCGCCTGGGTGGCTCAGTGGGTTAAGCCGCTGCCTTCGGCTCAGGTTCCTCCTCTCTCTCTGCCTGCCTCTCTGCCTACTTGTGATTTCTCTCTGTCAAATAAATAAATAAAATCTTTAAAGACATTGGGTCCTAAAGAGGAAGCAGGACTTCAGCTAGTGGTCTCAGGAACGATGCTTACTTCCTAGATTAATATTGATCCGCCCAACTTTCGCTTCTCATGGCTCGTGTCTCTCTCTGCAGGACATAGGGGAGAACACGGGTCTTACCACAAAAGAAGCCCACTTGGGTGGGACTGTCGCTTAGGGAAAATGGAATCTGGGGGAAGGGCTGAAAGCAGCATTGATAAAGACTGTGTTGCAGGGGCGCCTGGGTGGCTCAGTGGATTAAGCCACTGCCTTCAGCTCAGGTCATGATCTCAGGGTCCTGGGATCGAGCCCTATATCGGGCTCTCTGCTCAGCGGGAAGCCTGCTTCCCCCTCTCTCTCTGCCTGTCTCTCTGTCTACTTGTGATCTCTCTCTCTCTGTCAAATAAATAAATAAAATCTTTAAAAAAAAAAAAAAAAAGACTGTGTTGCAGGTTAGAGAAATTCCGTTTTGACATCCCCCCCTCCACTCCCCAACCTCCCCCCCCACAGCAAGCACTTACCTTTGATACCATGCCTTTTGTTTGTTTGTTTGTCTGTTTCTTCGTTCATTCGTTCGTTCAGTTGATTATTTTTTTTTAAGATTTTATTTACTGATGAGAGAGAAAGAGGGGGAGAGAGAGAGAGAGAGCGAGCGAGCGCGCGAGCCCATGAGCAGAGCGAAGGGCAGAGGGAGAAGCGGGCTCTAAGCTGAGCAGGGAGCCAGATGCAGGACTCAATCCCAGGACTCCAGGATCATGACCTGAGCCCAGGGCAGACACGCTCAACCTCAACCGATTGAGCCACCGGGGCACCCCATCATTCATTCATTCATTCATTCATTCATTGTAAAAGACTGTATATATTTGACAGAGACAGCGAGAGAGGGAACACAAGCAGGGGGAATGGACAAGGGAGAAGCAAGCCTCCCATCAAGCAGGGAGCCCGATGTGGGGGTCGATCCCAGGACCCTGAGATCACGACCTGAGCTGAAGACAGCCACTTAACCGCTTAACCGGCTGAGCCACCCAGGCATCTCAGAAGAGCAATTTCAATACATCATCTTTTAAGTGAATATTGATCAAGGACATTGTCACGTTTAAACATTTGTGGGCCCTGCTCCTGGGCTTTCACACTTACCCGGGTCCCAAATGACTCTGCCAAACCTCAGCATGTGGGCTCTCTTTCTGTCCTGAGCACACATTGCATATCTACCTCATTAAAAAAAAAAAAAAAAAGAAAGAAAGAAAGAAAGAAAGAAGAAAGAAATTTGATCAAGGGGTGCCGGGCTCCATCCTCCATTGGTGGAGCATGGGACTCGGGATTGTGAGTGTGAGCCCTATGTTGTGTGGAGAGATTACGTACACATAAAACCTAAAGGAAAAAAAAAAACTTTTTTTTTCAACCCATCAATTAATCCCTCAAAAGGAGCCTTCCAAACATAAGGACCACAAACAAAACAACAACAAAAACAAAACAAAACAAAACAAAAAAACCCGAAAGAAAACGTCCTTGGTTCCCATAAGATTAGAGTCATAGAGCCTTGCATATGCTAAAAATGGAAAATAAACTCTGTAGCTTTCTGTAGTGTCCTTCATCATGATGACTCGTAACTCTTTATGGAAAACACACATATGCATATGTGCACGCGCATGTGCGTGCAGAAACCAAACCAAACCAAGTAAACAAACCAAAACCCTATATAAACCTTCAGTAAATGTTGGGAAAGCAACCACCCACCCCCAGAAGAAACACCTGCAGGCCACATGTACAGTGCACAATGCATGGGGAGCCTATACTTGCAGTTGCTTACTTCCATGGAAGACATTTCAGGATACCATGAGTCTCAGATGGTCCAAGTGGGCTTCTTTCGACACATCTGAATTCTGTGCACAAGTAGAGGAAGGCTGCTAGGAGACTAAGTCATCAGAAACTGGGAAGCCTGTTTAGTTCCATCAGTGAAGGCCCAGCTTTTCTTTTTTTTTTTTTTTAAAGATTTATTTATTTATTTATTTATTTATTTATTTATTTGACAGAGAGAGATCACAAGTAGACGGAGAGGAAGGCAGAGAGAGAGAGAGAGAGAGAGAGAGAGAGAGAGAGAGAAGCAGGCTTCTTGTTGAGCAGAGAGCCCGATGTGGGACTCGATCCCAGGACCCTGAGATCATGACCTGAGCCGAAGGCAGCGGCTTAACCCACTGAGCCACCCAGGCACCCCGAAGGCCCAGCTTTTGGGGAGGAACCGACGCTCAGGGAGATGCTCTGGTCTTCATTTGGTTTGTTTCTTGCTGCAGCTGTTGGTATCTTTGCATAGAACCTGCCGTGTTTTGATTGGAAATGGAAAACAACTGATGGATGGGATCCATAGGTGGTCATGCTATGTTGCACTTGGATTTGTTTTCAGCCAAGAGGGAGATTTTTAGCCTCTGGTCTTTCATGACCTCTCCACAAATAAGACTGAAACAAAGGCTACAAGTTGTTTGCATCTTGTTTGTATCTATGTGTCCCTATGCGTTACACATCTGAGATGTTTTCTCTCCCTCGGGAAGCTTTTGCTAACATCCATTTGTAAAGGAACTCTTTATTTAATTACTGAGTTTAGGGGCGCCTGGGTGGCTCAGTGGTTAATTACTGAGTTTAAAGGAGGCACCTGTAAAAATAGGATGTGGTAAGAACAAGCCCAAATGATTTTTAGGTCACATGATCTGGGATGACATTCCCTACATTCAGACTTTTGTGTCGCTCCATCGTAAAGATGCCTCAAGGGAAGGGCCCCAAATGGATGGCCCAGAGAGAGAAGGATAGACAAAAATGGAACACACCTGACTTGCCCCCCCCCCCCTTCCCAATGGTCAAAAGAATGAGGAAGTGGAGGAAGACGGGCGGGCAGACAGACACTAGAAATCCGAAATCCACTCCCCCTCCCCCCTTCCTCCTCCCCAAGTACACACACCTGAACTGATGCCTAACCCACTGACTTCCAGCGGGCTGAAAAGCAACTACAGACAAAGCCTATTTTGCAGAATGAGGCGGAGGCGGAGGCGGAGGCGGAGGCGGAGGCGGAGGCGGAGGCGGAGGCGGAGGCGGAGGCGGAGGCGGAGGCGGAGGCGGAGGCGGAGGCGAGGCAGGAGGCCAACCGGAGGAAGAAAGGCCAAACCGGAAAAGAAAAGAAAAGAAAAGAAAAAAAGATTAGTCCAAAACTTTAAATCTGCCCCAGGCCTTGCCAGCGGCTCCCTTGCCCCGCCTCCAACTCCGCCACGAGACACACCCCACCCCACCCCCACCCCAGTTTCTGCACGCTGGGGGTATGGCTGGAGTGGTCAACTCCTCTGCCATCCCAGGTGCCTCCGGAGCAGGAGGAGGAGGGGGAGGGGGAGGGGAGGGGGAGGGGGCGGCGGCGGCGGCGGCGGCGGCGGCGGCTGCTACTCCTCCTCCCACCCCCCCACCCCCACCCCCACCCCCGCCCCCGCGCCTCCCCCGCCTCGTTTTCAAGGAACAAAAAAATCACTCCAAGCCCTTGGGCCACCTCCTTATGAGGTCTAAATTGGAGCACCTTCCAAATCAGCAGGGAGGGGCCCGAGGGCTCCCCTGGACTTAAACAGCCCACTTCAGACTTCCCCACAGGAGCCTGCGAGTGGGGAAAAAATCGACTGACTTTTTTTAGTGGACACAGGTGCGACTTCTTTGGCTTTAAAGCCAATTCAAGGTTGTTGGTTTTATTTTAAAGAGACGTACTTTTGGAGCCCACAATGTCACATATAATACAGATAATCAGCTTTTATTCTTTTTTCCGCCCCCCCCCCAATTTATTTTATTTTATTTCATTTCATTTTGCAGAATTTAGTTTTTGTTTTTTTTTTTAAAGATTTTATTTATTTATTCGACAGAGATCACAAGTAGGCAGCGAAGCAGGCAGAGAGAGAGAGAGGAGGAAGCAGGCTCTCCACTGAGCAGAGAGCCTGACGTGGGGCTCGATCCTAGGACTCTAGGATCATGACCTGAGCCGAGAGCAGAGGCTTAACCCACCGAGCCACCCAGGTGCCCCCAGATTTTAGTTTTTTACTAGAGAGAGGGGTGGGGGAGGGGGGGAGAGAGAGAGAGAGAGAAAGAGAGAGAGAGAGAGATTGAGGAGGAAGCAGGCTCCCTGCTGAGCAGAGAGCCCAATGCAGGGCTCCATCCTAGGACCCCGGGATCATGACCTGAGTCGAAGGCAGAGGCTTAACCTACTGAGCCACCCAGGCGCCCAACAGATTTTATTTTTTAAGTAATCTCTACACCCAACGTGGGGCTCGAACGGACAACCCTGAGATCAAGAGTCCTGCTCTCTACTGACTGAGCCAGTCAGGTGCCCCTGGAATATCATCTTTCAGAGACACATGCGTAGACTCAGATAAGATGAGACAGCTTAAAAAGGTCTCATTGAGGGGCACCTGGGTGGCTCAGTGGGTTGAAGCCTCTGCCTTCGGCTCGGGTCGTGATCCCAGGGTTCTGGGATCGAGCCCCGCATCGGGCTCTCTGCTCAGCGGCGAGCCTGCTTTCCCCTCTCTCTCTCTGCCTGCCTCTCTGCCTACTTGTGGTCTCTGTCTGTCAAATTAAAAAATAAATAAATAAATAAAATCTTAAAAAAAAAAATTTTTTTTTTTAAAAGGTCTCATTGACTTTATGGATCCAATAAAGCCCCTTGGAAATGTTGGCCTGTTAACCTTGCTTACAGAGGTCTCCTTAGCCTTAACAGTTGAGTAAAGACTGCCACCTCCTGGCGGATGCAGGAACTTCAGGAAATTTGGAGGGCCTCAGGAAGAGAGGAATTCACCCAAATCTACAGGTCTTGCAGGCGAATCTGGTGGGAAATGTTTGGCTTGGCTCCTGGATTTAAACAGGCACTTAAAGGTTCAATCTAGGAGAGCCTGGGTGGCTCAGTCGTTAAGCATCTACCTTCCGGGGAGTCTGCCTTTCCCTCTCCCTCTCCTTCCGCTTGTGTCCCCCCCCCCCCCCCACCCCGCTCAAATAAATAAAATAAAAATCTTTTTTTTTTTTTTTAAAGATTTTATTTATTTATTTGACAGAGAGAAATCACAAGTAGGCAGAGAGGCAGGCAGAGAGAGAGGAGGAAGCAGGCTCCCTGCTGAGCAGAGAGCCCGATGCGGGGCTCGAACCCAGGACCTGGGATCATGACCTGAGCCCAAGGCAGCGGCCTAACCCACTGAGCCACCCAGGCGCCCCAAAATAAAAATCTTTTAAAGAGAACAAAGTTCAATCTAAAATTCCTTGTGAAAAGCTCCATCAAAGCAGATAAGAAAGAAAGAAAGAAAGAAAGAAAGAAAGAAAGACCCCATATATGGTCACTTGCTATTCTTGCTTTGCTTATGTAGATGATTAGAACAACTGTGTTAAAACTGGACTTGTTTTACAAACAAATTAATCTTCCTTTGGCTATCTTTGATGGGAAGAACGGTGACTTTAGAGAGAAAGATTCTATTTCAATAACCCACTTTCGGGGTTGATAGTTGGTAGTTCTGATGAATTATCTCTGAGCGTTTGTTCTTTGCCTCTAAAACTGGACTGGATCCTGAATCCTTCTGGTTTCCTTGACTCCCTATGACTATGACTCTGTGAACTAAGGTTTCCAACATTCTACCATTCTCCTATCTTACAACCATTAAGAACTAAAACCATATATATATATATATACACACACACATATATATATGTGTGTATATATACACATACATACACACATACATACATATATATGTGTGTGTATATATATATTCACACACACACACACCCCAAAGCCTGGAGAAGAAGGTCGACCGCATGAAAGAAACTTGAGGGAAGTGGCCACACTAGCTCATCATACATAGACAGTCTTTGTCCCTGCTGCTCCATGGGCCACTCGAAATGAGACATTTGACCTACACGCCAGAACAATCCCTTAGATTGTCCCTGCCCACTCCCACTCTACCCAAGGATGCTTCAAGCCTGACAGCTAGAGACCTCACTGGCAGCACTCCAGACATAGATACTGGGTTGAGCCCTTGTTTCAACCAGTAACCAGTGTTTTCCTTTTGTTTCCATAGAAGTGCCTCTTATTAACTACCGGATTGCTAGATGAATGAGGCAGAGTCTATGATAGTTAAGTCCACTTGTTGCACCTGTATTAACTCCCCTTTGGAAATAAGAACCCATATAAATAGGGGCACCTGGCTGGCTCAGTCGGTAGAACATGCAACTCTTGATCTCGGGGTTGTGAGTTCAAAGCCCCGCACTGGGCGCAGAGATTACTTTTTGTTTGTTTGTTTAAAGATTTTATTTATTTATTTATTTATTTATTTATTTATTTGACAGACAGAGGTCACAAGTAGGCAGAGAGGCAGAGAGAGAGGAGGAAGCAGGCTCCCCACAGAGCAGAGAGCCCAATGGAGGGCTCGATCCCAGGACCCTGGGATCATGACCTGAGCCAAAGGTAGAGACTTTAACCCACTGAGTCACCCAGGCACCCCTCATCTGTATTCTTGGATGGCCACTGATGTCAGGTTGATTTGAGAGAGAATGAGACTATTGGGTTAGACTGTACTGTTACTATTCCTTAAAGTGTACTTGGGGATAAAATCAATGATGCCATGTGGTACCAAACCATGTAGAGAAATATCCAAGTCCTCAGAGAGGGAACTATCTCTGAGACCCCCACCATTAGCACAAGGGACCAAAAATTGAGAGCAGCTCTGTCTCAGATCCTTCCATTCCAAAGCCTCCACTGCACCCTAATTCAGTTTGAAGTGGTTCGAGAAGGCAGACCTCTGCCCATGTTCCATAGAAATGGAATGAAGGATTGACCACGGGAAATTATAACAGGGGAAAACATAGCATGTCTGACTCCCTGTTGTTTCTATTCCTTTTAACCTACAGGTTAAAAACCTCTGTTTAGCCCTGCATATAGGCATGTTACAGCTAAGATGTACAGATATTTCTTTACCATAAACCTACCTCCCCTGAGGAAATAAAAGAATAGCCACAGCATAACTTGGCAAGGGTGGGAAGAGGGGTTGATTGAAACCAGGCCCCAGAAGGTCAATGGGCTGATGCTAGCTGAAAGCTTAAAGCCTGTTTTTCAGAGAATTGATCCCCCCTGCTGAGCTACCGTTTCTTTTCAGGCCTTGCTACCAAATACTAGGCATCCCTGCAGACGTCTGGACCGAAGGTCAACTGATGGGCTGCAGCCTATCAACAAGCAGGGCCCTGATACTCCTTACCTGAGAGAAGGAGCCTAAGACCCCATTCCGGTTAGACCAGCTATCACAACATGCCCAGAGCCCTTTCTGCTTCTCCTAAGGTAACCTCCTGACATAAGGGACTCAATTTTGCCCCCTTCTCTGGTCAAGTCTCCACCCCATGGTAAACATGGGGATAGATGGTACATAGTATGTTTCCACACTGTGCAGGCTCCATCTTTCCCCGTGAATAATCGTAAATGTCCCTGCTCTTTTTCTTTTCAAGTTTGATTCTATTTAGTAAGTTAGTTAGTTATTTCAGAGAGAGTGCGTGAGTGCACACGCATGAACACACGAGTGGGTGGAGGGACAGAGGGAGAGGGAGAAGACTCCCCACCGAGCAGGGAGCCCCAGAGGGGCAGGGCTCAGTCTCAGTACCCTGAGATCATGACCTGAGCTGAAGGCAGACGCTTAATAGACTGAGCCGCCCCTCCATGTGCCCCCCCATTCCTCTTTTTTTTTTTTTTTTTTTTTTAAGAGAGCAATCAACATTGCATACTTTATGTTTTAAAATTCCATTCAGAATGTCCAATGGAACAAAGACAGCCTCTTCAATAAATGGTGTTGGGAAAATTGGACAGCCACGTGCAGAAAAAATG